>NC_061107.1:91953507-91963507 GCF_015104395.2 Macrobrachium nipponense
GATAATATGTAAATACATAAAAAAACTAAATTGATGTAGCTAAGGAATTATCGTTGTATCTCGTTTCTTGAGTAACACAGCACGAAAGAAATTCGGAAATGAATATATTATGCGCTTCATAAATAAGAAAGATAATTTCAAGGCTCCATTTCTGTAAAATTCTTAAATTCACTTCATTATGATTAGCCCTTTAGTTATTTTAGATTCTAAATACCTCAAAAAACAAAAGGCCTTAAGTTACTTCTAATGTACCCCAGACACAAGCCCAGAATATGTATTATAACTTTGATATACTTATAAATCAACAGAACCAGTTCCATTGCTTCAAGGTTCTGTGGTCCCATATACGAAAGATTCCAAAATGACTTCTGGTCTCCAAGTTTCTAAAAAGCTAGTTTAAAAAACGATCTACAAAGTATAAAATCCTGTCTAGGCTCTTTGCTTATCTATAGAATTTTTTAATGTTCTGATAATATTCCTTTATTATAACTCTCCTTCCATACTTTCACGAGCTTCTTGGTCTATCACTTTTCATCTTTTAATAACTCTTACATAAATACAAAATTTCTGAGTTGATTTTTAACGTAACTGGATTATGCAGTTGTTTTAAGATGTGTAAATGGTTATTATTGCTGCATTTAACCATAATTAGTGCTTTAAGAATGTCAAAGGCCCATAGATCTAAGACCCCTGAAGAACTAATTGCATCAAACATCTAATGTTATGCAAGTCCCTTTGATGTTCTATGCTCCAGGACTGCTTACTGCTTCCTATACTCTAAACCGGGATTATATATAGTATAACATTGTAGAAGCGAGGGAGACGAGAGAGAATAAGAAACAGCAAAAGTATATGTTGATTAATTCACCTGCTTTATCCTTTTTGCTAATTCTGTTGTTCGCAGTAATTACTTCTAACTTTGATTTTCAGTTTTTCTTACTTATACTATTATTCTTCGAGGCTTTACTTGTAGACCTATTTACTTATCAACTGTGATAATTTTATTGTTTTTAATGAATAAATGTTACATAAAAGGCCACTTCAAATACCCGAGAAGGTGTAACACACACACACACACACACACACACAGAGCAGCAATCACGATACTTAACACCGACACATTCATCTGGGAGGAACCAGCGATCCGTAACAGAGGTACTAAAATTACCCGAATTACTGTACATAACATGAACAACAGGCACAGTCGCACCAACAATAGCAACAGCAGAAGACATTCCCAAATCGCCAAAGAAACCGCTCGCTGTCGATGCAATTGAAAGGACAACACGAGAAATGCGCGGGGTAGTCACTCTAGGTAACATCCAGTATCTATGAAAGAGGGGGATTCTTCATGCGTCATGGCAGATAATAACCCCGTATACCTTCACTACTTTTAAGCTGATATATAGCCTTCACTTTGCACGACATAACGACCAATTTCGGTCGCCCCACTTCTGCCATTGGCAGTCATTCATGAAGCAATTGCAGCTGAAGCCTTGTTGCCGTTTTGTTGGATGGCCTTTTTTTTGTGTGTGTGTTTGTTTCCTTTCCTCGATATTGCCGGTCGAGAATGGGTTAGCTGCTTAAAGATTTACGCGACTTTTATTGATGCGTGTGGGATGTTTTTACTTCATTTCCAGATTAATTCTGAGTCGGTTCGTTTCCTTGGATGGTTTGGGGTAAGGGGAAAAGGGGAATTCATTTTATGCACATAGAAACACATACGTACATACATAATATAATATTATATATATATATATATATATATATATATATATATATATATAGTATATATATATACATACATATATATATATATATATATATATATATATATATATATATATATATATATATATATATATATATATATATGCTTAACCGAAGGGGAATTTTTTCTCGATAATAGATTTTACCTGTACCTGGGCGCGGTGGTGGGGTGGAAGAGCTTCACTGACGTGCCTGGGATTTGAATGTCTCCTGTGTTCACGCATAGGTACAGGTAAATCTATTATCGAGAAAAAATTTCCCTTCGGTTAAGTATATATGAAAATATCTTAATTCCGAGGTAGAGCGAATTAGATATTAAAGGACATTGTAGCTCGATGATGTATATGAATCACGGTAATGTGATATGACTTATATACATATGTATATATATACTATATATATATATATATATATATATATATACTACATTATAAAAATAAAATATGAATGTGTCTTTGTGTGTGTGTGGTGTGAGTGTATAAATAATTTCCCATTTTTTGCCTCACCCCAGACCATCCAACAAACGCCAACCGACTCAGAATTAATCTGGAAATAAATTAAAAGGCACCCACACTGCATTCACTAAATCGTCGTGCAAATCTGTAAGGAGCGAAGGCGCTGAACAACACAAGTATAGGTATCTCGTTGTGACATCTCGCTACACACAAATCTGCAGCCTGAGTGAGTTGCATTGCCAAATACACTCTGTTGGACCACAAACTATAAAACAATTTCGCTAGATTTAATCGATCAACATTCCAATTTACTCTACAGTGTCCCACTTAGCATTAGTGAAGAAAAGGTCAGGAAAAAAAGAAAAGAAAAACAGATGCGAATCGTAGAATCGCAATGTTCGGTGGTAGAGAGGTTTTATCGATTTACTCACAGTAATTGTAAGAAGAGGTGGCATAAATATAGAAGAGAGAGAGAGAGAGAGAGAGAGAGAGAAAGAGAGAGAGAGAGAGAGAGAAAAGCCAACATTGCGCAAGAGATGAAGAAGATCAACCAATGAGGTGAAGGGGGAATCACTGATAGAACTGACAGCATTTTGATTCAATGTCCTCGTGGAGGCAAACGAATAAGAACCTAATATTGAGAACGATTCTCAACAGAGGCGAGTGAATCAAAGAAGAAGAAAAAAATAGTAACTGAAATGAAGCATGGAATTTTCACCATCAGTCCAAGACACCTAGGTATGTATACTGCTTCCTTCGTATTATTTCCTTCCCCCGACTTATTCCTTTCAGTCTCTCCTCCAATGTCTAGGTCAACTTGCTCTCCTGCCTCTCAGCATTTTAAGAGTCATTTATTTTCCTTGAACTTACCGTCTTCCATTCTCACTTCACGACCGAATCGTCTCAAGCAGTGGTCCATTTTTCTTTTAAGAGCTATTTCACCATTTCTGTACCCCGTCATCTTTCTCTGTCTTAAATTCTTCTTACACTTCTACATAATCAATTCACCCAAGCCTAATCTCCATTTTCTCTCTCCTTTGGATTTGTGAATTGTAATTTTGAATACACACACACACACGCATATATATATATATATATATATATATATATAATATATATATATAATATATATATATACATATATATAATGTAAATAAATTCTTCTGTTAAAACACGATAGGTCTCGAGTATGAAAGGCCCATTAAAATAAAAACACTTCCCCCCCCCCTATCCCATTTGATAAGGGTGGGAGTCAGTCCCGCCGAAATATAGTCCTTAAGGTTTAAGCAAGAGTTTTAATGGGCCTTTTATGCTTGAGATATATATATATATATATATATATATATATATATATATATATATATATATATATCTCAAGCATAAAAGGCCCATTAAAACACCTGTTTAAACCTAAGGACTATATTTCGGCGGGACTGACTCCCACCCTTATCAAATGGGATAGGGGGGGGGGGGGTAAGTGTTTTAATGGGCCTTTCATACTCGAGACCTATCGTGTTTTAACAGAAGAATTTATTTACATTATATATATGTATATATATATACACACACACACACGCACACATATATATATACATAATATATATATATATATATATATATATATTATATATATATAATATATATATATGACTTCAATATTCAATACAACAGAAATTCATGCACTGGTAATCAAATGTCTTAAGATGACATATTTTTAAGTGACATTATCAGGACGCCACTAAAAAAACAAAGATTAGAAAAAGCAGTCAGCCAAATACCAGCAAAGTTAATTGAATACTTTTTGTAATTTTTCCCTTTTTATAGATCAGGTCAGACATTATCATATTAGTCTCGATAGAAACAGATAATAAAGAGCGAACAGGCGGAATCCGATTACCTAGATTGAGTTCGAACTCGACCCAAAGCAACCCAACCAGAAAGGCCCTTTTCCCGTATACAGGTTTTTTTTTTGCCGGTTAAATACCGCTTGCTTTTGAAACGGCACCGTAGGCGCTCAACCCAAAATTGGTATATTCATTAAAAGAAGCAGGCATCAGCGATGCAGTCATCCAGTTGCCTTTGCGATCAACAGGATCCATTTGCATATGCAAATGCAATCCTTAAGGCTACCTGGCTCCTGGGAAAAAGACTTCTGCAAAGCGCCACTACGTCACAAAAAGTGAGAAGGCTCTATGATTATTCATACACATTGGTTTTTATTTCCATTTTTTTCCATCTTTTGATAACCATTCAGCGCTTCAGGGTATCTAAATTTTACTCTGCAGCACTTCTATCCTTTTGATACAATACTCTCATAGATCCTCCAGTGACGCAAAGCATTACATTAAATTTTTTATTTATTATATTTAGGAAATTTAAATTGATTGCAAAGCGCAGTAAACACGGTACTCTCCTTCTATCTAAACAAATTATTTGCATTGAACATCGAAACCAAGTCCTATTTGTTAATTAAGTGTAAGCCAAATGACATATCTATAATAATAAGCTTTTAAGTTACCAAAGAATAATTTTGCTTTTTACCTTTGGTTTCTTCTCTCCAAGTTGAGATAAAGACAAAAGCCAATTATTTTCTAGACCGAGCGTTGTTATCAATCACCTTTATCTGATTTGCCTTATCCACCTTTGCCAAGCTACTTAGTATCACCTTATGTTTGGCAGCTCTGCAACAGATAAGAAGTGCCTGGGATGCAAGAATAACTCGGGTGGAGTCATCCCGCACGAAATGCAGTGTACCTGGTGGAAAAAGGAAAAAAGGCCTATATTTAATAATGGCAAATGAAAAATATGTATTTAGTACTTTTTTCTGAGACCATCAGCTGATGGGACGGAAACTAATACCTTTTTCTAATCCATGCCCGAGAAAAACAATAAAATGGAAAAAAAGAAACACATAAAAATAAAAAACATGAAAATGCTACTACTATTCTGGACAAACGGACTCGAATGGAGAAAATGAAAGCTCGATAGTTGGTGAAAAAAAAAAAAAAAAAAGAAAAAAAAGTTACCAACGACTGTGATCCCAGTTTACCATTTTTTACAGATGAAGAGTGAAAATTGGTGGCTTGATGGACCTAACGACCCTACGATTATCCTGCTTTTTTTCAGTGTGATGTATCTTGATAATGGATTTATTTAACTTTCTTAATACAATTTTGATTTAGCGTACCATTGGCTTTGTAATGAATGGTTAAGATTTTTTCATTGCTATTTTACTTATCTATACATTTAACTTCTTATTATTTTTTTTTGCTTTATCACAGTCCTCCAATTCGACTTGGTGGTATTTATAGTGTGGGTTCCGGGTTGCATCCTGCCTCCTTAGGAGTCCATCACTTTTCTTACTATGTGCGCCGTATCTAGGATTACACTCTTCTGCATGAGTCTGGAGCTACTTCAGCCTCTAGTTTTTCCAGATTCCTTTTCGGGATCTTGGATCGTGCCTAGTGTTCCTATGATTATGGGTACAATTTCCACTGGCATATCCCATATCCTTCTTATTTCTATTTTCAGGTCTTGATACTTATCCATTTTTTCCCTCTTTCTCTTCAAATCTGGTGTCCCATGGTATTGCGACATCAATGAGTGATACTTTCTTCTTTGCATGTATCACCCTATCTGTTCTGATACCATAGTCCTAGAGGATCTTTGCCTGATCGTTTTCCTAGCACTCCTTCAGGTTGGTGTTCGTACCACTTATTACTGCAAGGTAGCTGGTGTTTCTTGCACAGCTCCAGTGGAGGGCTTTTACTACTGAATCATGCCTCTTTTTGTACTTGTTCTGCGCAAGTGCTGGACATTCGCTTGCTATGGTGGTTATGGTTTCATTTTTCGTATTGCACTTCCTTCATATGGGAGAGATGTTATTTTCATCTATCGTTCTTTGGACATATCTGGTTCTTATGGCCTGATCTAGTGCCGCTGTTATCATTCCTTCAGTTTCCTTCTTGAGCTCTCCCCTCAGTAGCCATTGCCACGTGTCATCGCTGGCTATTCTTTCGTCTGTCTCATGTATTGTCCGTGCATTGGTTTGTTATGCCATTCCTCTGTTCTGCTTGCCCCCCTCTTTCTCCTATCTCTGTATATTTCTGGGTCTTCGTCTACTTTTATAGTCTTCTTCCCATGCACTCTTGAGCCACTCATCTTCACTGTGCTCTGCTCGATGTTGATGCAGTCCTCTATGCATAGTAGTCCCCTCCCTCCTTCCTTTCGTGTTATGTATAGTCTGTCCGTATTTGCTCTTGGGTGTAGTGCTTTGTGTATTGTCAAAGTGTTTTCCAATCGTTTTCTGTCTATGCTGCGAAGTTCTGCCTTCGTCCATTCCACTATTCCTGCGCTGTGTCTGATTACTGGCACTGCCCATGTGTTTATGGCTTTTATCATATTTCCGGCGTTGAGTTTTGACTTGAGTATCGCCTTGAGTCTTCTGCATATATCTTTCCTGATCGTGTCCTTCATCTCTTGATGTTTTATATCCCCTCCTTCCATTATTCCCAGGTATTTGTATCCCGTCTCTTCTATGTGTTTGGACGTTTTGTTCCCATCTGGTAGCTTTATCCCTTCAGTCCTTGTTACTTTGCCCCTTTGTATGTTGACTAAGGCCCACATTTTTTTCTATTCCAAACTCCATCCTGATGACCCAGCCCAGATACAATCCTTACAGTCCTGGATTAGGGTATCTATTTCCTTGATGCTGTTATCATACAGCTTGATATCGTCCATGAACATCAGATGGTTAATTCTGTTGCCTCCTTTCTTGAGTTGGTACCCGGCATCCATCTTCTGCAGTACTTTTGTCATGGGAATCATGGCTACTACGAAAGATAGTGGGTACAGTGAGTCGCGCTGGAAGATCCCTCACCTGTATTAACCTCTGCTAGTCTTATTCCAGAGCTTGTAACTATTGTATTCCAGTTGAGCATTGTATTTTTGAGGAAGCTGATGGTGTTTTCCTTCTGCCCCATATATTTTCAGGCATTCTATTAGCCATGTGTGTGGTATCATGTCGAAGGCTTACTTATAGTCCTATCCATGCCATGCTTAGGTTGGTTTTCCTTCTCTTACTGTTCTTCATTTCCATTTTGTCTATCAGGAGCTGGTCTTTTTGTGCCCCTACTTCCTTCTGCAGCCTTTCTGTTGGTGGGGGATGGTGTTTTATTTCCTCTAGGTAGTTGTATAGCCTTTCGCTGATGATACCTGTTAGTAACTTCCACATTATTGGAAGGCAGGCTATATTTCCCTTACTCCTGTCTTTCTGGACTAAGGATGTTCTTTTCTGTGGTCATCCATTTGGGTGCATGGTGATTTGTGATACAATGCTGGAGTTGTTCTGCTATTCGTGTGTAGGACCTTGAAGTTTTTTGAGACATTTATTATTATTATTTCGGAAGGAGACCCTCTCGTTGACAAGTTTTGCTAAAATAGTTGCTGATTCAGCACTATTAATCTTGTAGAGAGTCTTCTCTATTTTTCTGATGACAGCTTTCTCTCTGTTGCGAATTTTACCATCCCCTTTGGTGCGTTGCTCGCCAGTCTAAGAAAAATAGAGAAGACTCTCTACAAGAGATTATAGTGCTGAGGCATGCAACCATTTTTAACAAAACATTATTATTATTATTATTATTATTATTATTATTATTATTATTATTATTATTATTATTATTATTATTATTATTATTTATCTTTTTTGAATTAGTTGGTGGGTGTAGCAGCATGCTGCTACACACCATTTGATGTACGTATATCAATAAACCTTTGAATTTTGAATGCATCTTGATACAGAATCAACATTTTGATTGGGCACCATCAGACTGATTGCATTCGTCAACAATTTAACCTATTAAAGATGGACTTACTCAGCAAAAAAAGATATATAACTTATTGTTTTGAATCACATCACTTCCGTCACATCTCCTGATGTGAAGGATTTTTCACATTCGGTGAAAAAATCCGCGAGGTAATTAAGGTGCGATGTCTACGAACATTTAGGGTGGTGGGAAAGAGGAAAGTATACCTCATGATTCCTGCTGGTCTTAAATTCTAATAAGCATTAGCATATGAATCCGATACCGATGATTATAGAGCTGTTTATTAGAATTATAGTTTATCTGACAAACAATATTGTTCGAATGATTAATAGAGGTATTTTTCAATTTACCGACTATTTTCATCTTCATTTATTTACTTTCCATTCTCTTATTTTGATGTTCCGTCATTACTCATGTCAACACAATTGCGTGAATGATACAATGGTTTGTGTTGAAATGAGAAAAGGGGGAAAAGTGTTTGAGGTAAACTTAATGGACAGTAATAAGCAGACACATGAATACACTTGTAATGTTGTATTTACTTGTACATACACATACCCACACACATATATATATGGTGTGTATACACACACACACACACACACACATCACACACACACGACATATATATATATATATATATATAGTATGTATATATATATGTATATGTATATCATTTACACAGATGCACACACGGAGCAAAACCATACATGTCTGTTGGTTAATATAGATATATGACTCCAAATCTTGTTAGTATGTTATTCTTCTATTGGCTGGAAAGAAAATCAATGGAAGCATGAAGGAAAGCAAAGAGAGTTAAAGTTTATATCAGCAAGAAGTGATATGAAACAATAAAGAAATAAACTCCATAAACAATGTGCAAACAGAATGAGAAAAAGTAAAATGTTTATTGAACAGGGAAAGATAGAAGAATCTCTCTTCTGAATGTGCGAGTTAAGTCTGTTGTTCCGAATTCCAAAATGACATTTTCTGTTTTTGTTTCTATTCTTATTTTCCTCTACATTTTTTTTTGCCTTATACATAAGTAACAAGAGATCTGGTTTTATCACCAAACCAAGATCTGACTATAGCGTGCATTCTAAACAGGGTACCTGTTGGCTAATCTCTCTCTCTCTCTCTCTCTCTCTCTCTCGCTCTCTCTCTCTCTCTCTCTCTCTCTCTCTCTCGTTCTTTGGAATGCAAACGACATTGTTAATGATTTGGTCTTTGCATTTGCTCCAAGTTACAAGACCAAGAACTCGTCCTCTGCAGGATATAAAAATTACGAGAGCTTGCTGAAGATGTACATTGTGTGCTTGGATATGAAAGACCCTGCTAGGATGTCCTTGAGTATATTAATGAGGCTTGTAAATACAACTGAATTTTTCTCTCCGTATGTTTCTTTCTTTGTGCTTACATTAGCGTGACATTCAAAGCCTATATATATCATTTTATCTATCAGTGATAAAAATAGCTCGTTTTCCTCTTAAAACGTAGTTTTTTTTTAAAGATAATGAGTTGATAAATAAAAAAATTCCTTGTAAGTTTTTTGTGTTTTCTTTATGGAAAAACTTTACCAAACTTAATTATTTTTATTTTTTAACCTAACAAGGGCTCCATCCCATGAGCCCTGCCATCTCCCCGTAACCCCGACCCCCCAAAAAACCCCCCAAAAAAGAATCCTTTAATTATGCATTCACCTTTTGTTGTCAATAATACTTGTTCCAGACTGAAAACCTCGAATACTAAAACTTATAAGCCTAACCTGTCGCTTCTACTGGAGGAATTTGATGGCTCATAAAAATGTACAAATGCTCTAATATTTTATTCGAGTCTGGATTTTTTGTTTTTTAAGCATATAGTTCTTCAATTTCTTATCCGGGTTCGGCATTTTATATAACTCAGTCTAATATAAATCTTGACTTTTCAAGGTATGTTAATTGACTCAGG
>NC_061107.1:91973507-91983810 GCF_015104395.2 Macrobrachium nipponense
CACACACACACACACACACACACACACATATATATATATATATATATATATATATATATATATCTATATATATATAAAACGGGTCAGAACCATTTGAGTTATCACAAGTGGAAAAAGTTTCAAGTTTGAGAACTGACGAACTGTGAGGCTGTTACTATATCATTTTGATGTACGTATATGGAAAGAATCATAGACAGAATGGAAATTCCATACGCATAAGAAGAAGAAGAAGAATAAAGCAGATTACAAAATGAAAGTAGTGAAGTGTGAAAAAATAATGATAAACAAATAAATTCAGAGTTCATTCGCCTGAAACACATTGATGGTATTTTTGGAATCTGAGAGATAAGAAACAACAGAACAAGGAGAGTAGAAAGTTTATAAGTTGCCATTCCCCTGAAATATCACAAAAAAACTGCATTTTTCAAGTAACCTTTCCGTCATCTCTTTTAAATAGAAAAACTGACAAAAGACGGAAAGTGTGCTCGAGTTCTCTTGAGCAAAGGGAACTGGCACAAAAGGTGTGGAAGGTCGTTGAACAGCCACTATTTGAGAACAAGGTTGTGTAAGAAAGGGTTATCAGATCTTAAAAATTTCCATTAAAGCGAGGAGCGCAGCTGTCATTCACGAATACAAGGAGACGCTTATGAAAGTTATTCATAGACCTTACGTGTCTAGCTGGCTATCTGGTCATTTAAACTACAGCAACTTTAAACCCCGTGGTAAGAAAAACATCTGGACCAAGTTGAGGTTATCTGATTCCCACGTTAGAAGTTAGTTAGTTATCCCTGGAATGAGGTTGAACCTACAAAATATGAATAAATCTTTTCATTAGGTTTTGTAAACCAAGCACATAACCTTTGGTGGTTTAATGTTCTTCCACGTCTTAAGGTACCCAGATACTGAGCCTGAGGTGATGCAGCTACTACGAATTATTGGGGGGTGTAGATATAACGATCAACTTTGCAAAACCTAGCTGAAAAGGGATCTTTATTTCTCTAACTTCGGAATGTGTTAAAATGTGTATGTAAGAATACAGATGCACATGCAAAAAATCTGAACAGTAAGTCAGCTGAGGAAAGCTGGAGAATTTCTTAGCCGCAAAAGATTCATCATCAATTCAATTTAAAAAGATACATTTTTGCTACTTTAGTTTTTCTATACTGTTCAGGCCAAAGCTCTGAGCATATGAGATCGCAAACACACGCTCGAAGAACGTTAAGTCTGAGTAAAAAATAAATGTAAATAAATAAAAAAATATTAAAGCTTTTCATACACATGTAGTACAATAGTGACTTTACCGAACGAGGACTACAAATTTAATAATCAGATTACAACAATGGTTGACAAGGAAGATTTTCAACTTTCTTCTTTAAGCAGTGATAACGGGTTGAAAGTTTTTATTTTAAATGTATAGTAATAATAATGATTTAAGTTATCATCATAATTATTGTTAATGAAAAAATGGTTTACGTTAACAACAGAATACACTAATAATAATTGAGAAACATTATTACCAATATTGCAACTAAAATAAAGTCATCATTGTGTTTAATTAAAACACGAGACAGGAACCAATTCTGGGCAACGCGGGAAGCCACGCAACTTAATTAGCGGTATCCGTCTGCTAATTACATAATTATCAAGCAATTAGGGTCTTCTTAAAGCAAGACGTGGATGATTGGAACTGAAGACATTCATGAGAGGAAAGGACTCGTTTTGCATATGATTATTGATGCAAGGTCATTAAATTAATAAATGATATTCTCATATTTTCTCTTTGTTCGCAACTTACTTATCATTTTGTTCTTTATTTTTCTGTTTCTTTTTCTTGTCATCACTGACGTTCTTCACAAAAATCTTTTGCGTGGGAAAACTCCCATTTTTAGCTTATTATTTGGAAAATATTGTCTCTCGTTTCTAATAATAATAATAATAATACAATAATAATAATAATATAATAATAATAATAATAATAATAATAATAATGATAAGGAGGCAGGATGCAACCCGGAGCCCCACACTATAACCACCCAGTCGAACTGGAGGACTGTGATAGACAACTAATAATAATAATAATAATAATAATATAATAATAATAATAATAATAATAATAATAATAATAATAATAATGATAATGCATAATGATAATAATAATAATGAATAATAATAATAATAATAATAATAATAATAATAATAATAAATAATAATAATAATAAAATAATAATAATAATAATAATAATAACAGCAAAAGAGAAAGTCATCCCATAAGGGTACCGTTCGACACAACTGTACCTGAATTTGCACCATTCCTTTTATCATACAGAATAGGTGACTGGAGCAAGGCTGACCCTCATATAAAGGTTTGACGAGACTCACCTTCTAGGGAAAGACTGAGATTCAAATTCTAATTGAGGAACTTACATCCACGAAACCACTAAAATCTATTGGAGGACTAGAACTATTGTAGTAATAACTAATATCATAATAACTAATGCTGATACTACTAACATCACAATTATTATTATTATAAAATAAAATTGAAGGTGGTTTGC
The DNA here is from genome assembly GCF_015104395.2 of Macrobrachium nipponense. Classification (NCBI taxonomy): domain Eukaryota; kingdom Metazoa; phylum Arthropoda; class Malacostraca; order Decapoda; family Palaemonidae; genus Macrobrachium; species Macrobrachium nipponense. The sequence continues at coordinate 91,976,063 of NC_061107.1, forward strand.
TTTAGAGATATTTAATCTATACATAAAATATGTAAAACAACACAGAAGGCTATTATTACATTGATAAGGATAAACCGGAGATTATTATTATTATTATTATTATTATTATTATTATTATTATTATTATTATTATTACGCTTTTGTTGAAAGTAATGGCACTTTTCAACGAATTAATCTTATATAAGGTCTTTTCAATTCTCCTGATAATTGCTGAGTAGAATTCCAATGCTCATATTGTCATAATTAGGATATCTGTCAAAAATATTTATCAAAAATATATTATATATTTTTTGCTAATATCTCTTTGGGTATACTATTATTATTATTATTATTATTATATTATTATTATTATTATTATTATTATTATTTTTTTTTTTTTTTTTTTTTTTTTTTTTTTTTTTTTTTTTTTTTTTTGCTCTATCACAGTCCTCCAATTCGACTGGGTGGTATTTATAGTGTGGGGTTCGGGTTGCATCCTGCCTCCTTAGGAGTCCATCACTGTTCTTACTATGTGTGCCGTTTCTAAGGATCAACACTCTTCTGCATGAGTCCTGGAGCTACTTCAGCCTTTAGTTTTTCTAGATTCCTTTTCAGGGATCTTGGGATCGTGCCTAGTGCTCCTATGATTATGGGTACGATTTCCACTGGCATATCCCATATCCTTCTTATTTCTATTTTCAGATCTTGATACTTATCCATTTTTTCCCTCTCTTTCTCTTCAACTCTGGTGTCCCATGGTATTGCGACATCAATGAGTGATACTTTCTTCTTGACTTTGTCAATCAACGTCACGTCTGGTCTGTTTGCACGTATCACCCTATCCGTTCTGATACCATAGTCCCCAGAGGATCTTTGCGTGATCGTTTTCTATCACTCCCTCAGGTTGGAGCTCGTACCACTTATTACTGCAAGGTAGCTGATGTTTCTTGCACAGGCTCCAGTGGAGGGCTTTTGCCACTGAATCATGCCTCTTTTTGTACTGGTTCTGTGCAAGTGCCGGGGCATTTCGCTTGCTATTGTGGTTTATGTTTCATTTTTCGTATTGCACTTCCTACATATGGGAGAGATGTTATTTACATCTATCGTTCTTTGAACATATCTGGTTCTTAGGGCCTGATCTTGTGCCGCTGTTATCATTCCTTCAGTTTCCTTCTTTAGCTCTCCCCTCTGTAGCCATTGCCATGTGTCATCGCTGGCTAGTTCTTTAGTCTGTCTCATGTATTGTCCGTGCATTGGTTTGTTGTGCCAGCCCTCTGTTCTGTCTGTCATTCTCCTGTCTCTGTATATTTCTGGGTCTTCGTCTACTTTTATTAGTCCTTCTTCCCATGCACTCTTTAGCCACTCGTCTTCACTGGTTTTCAGATATTGCCCCAGCACTCTGTTCTCGATGTTTGACGCAGTCCTCTATACTTAGTAGTGTCCTCTCCCTTCTTCCTTTCGTGTTATGTATAGTCTGTCCGTATTTGCTCTTGGGTGTAGTGCTTTGTGTATTGTCATATGTTTCCTGGTTTTCTGATCTATGCTGCGGAGTTCTGCCTTCGTCCATTCCACTATTCCTGCGCTGTATCTGATTACTGGCACTGACCCATGTGTTTATGGCTTTTTATCATATTTCCTGGCTCGGCTTTGAGTTTTGACTTGAGTATCGCCTTGAGTCTCTGCATATATTCTTTGCTGATCGTGTCCTTCATCTCTTGGTGTTTTATATCCCCTCCTTCCATTATTCCCAGGTATTTGTATCATGTCTCATCTATGTGTTTGGTGTTGCTCCCATCTGGTAGCTTTATCCCTTCAGTTCTCGTTACTTTGCCTTTTTGTATGTTGACTAAGGCGCATTTTTCTATTCCAAACTCCATCCTGATGTCCCCAGTTACATCCCTTACAGTCTGGATTAGGGTATCTATTTCCTTGATGCTCTTACCATACAGCTTGATGTCGTCCATGAACATCAGATGGTTGATTCTGTTGCCTCTTTTCTTAAGTTGGTACCCGGCATCCATCTTCTGTAGTACTTTTGTCATGGGAATCATGGCTACTACGAAGAGTAGTGGGGACAGTGAGTCGCCCTGGAAGATCCCTCTCCTGATATTAACCTCTGCTAGTCTTGTTCCAGAGCTTGTAAGTATTGTATTCCAGTTGCGCATTGTATTTTTGAGGAAGCTGATGGTGTTTTCCTCTGCCCCATATATTTTCAGGCATTATTTTATTATTATTGTTATTATTATTATTATTATTATTATTATTATTATTATTATTATTATTATATTTTTTTTTTTTTTTTTTTTTTTTTTTTTTGCTCTATCACAGTCCTCCAATTCGACTGGGTGGTATTTATAGTGTGGGGTCCGGTTGCATCCTGCCTCCTTAGGAGTCCCATCATGTTCTTACTATGTGTGCCGTTTCTAGGATCACACTCTCTGCATGAGTCCTGAGCTACTTCAGCCTCTAGTTTTTTCTTGATTACTTTTCAGGATCTTGGGATCGTGCCTAGTGCTCCTATGATTATGGGTACGATTTCCACTGGCATATCCCATATCCTTCTTATTTCTATTTTCAGATCTTGATACTTATACCCATTTTTTTTTCCCTCTCTTTCTCTTCAACTCTGGTGTCCCATGGTATTGTGACATCAATGAGTGATACTTTCTTCTTGACTTTGTCAATCAACGTCACGTCTGGTCTATTTGCACGTATCACCCTATCCGTTCTGATACCATAGTCCAGAGGATCTTTGCGTGATCGTTTTCTATCACTCTCTCAGGTTGGTGCTCGTACCACTTATTACTGCAAGGTAGCTGATGTTTCTTGCACAGGCTCCAGTGGAGGGCTTTTGCCTCTGAATCATGCCTCTTTTTGTACTGGTTCTGTGCAAGTGCCGGGCATTCGCTTGCTACGTGGTTTATGGTTTCATTTTTCGTATTGCACTTCCTACATATGGGAGAGATGTTATTTCCGTCTATCGTTCTTTGAATATATCTGGTTCTTAGGGCCTGATCTTGTGCCGCTGTTATGATTCCTTCAGTTTCCTTCTTTAGCTCTCCCCTCTGTAGCCATCATTATTATATTATTATTATTATTATTATTATTATTATTATTATTATTATTATTATTATTATTATTATTATTCGTAATAATGATAATCTTGCAACTGTTCGTCATCAGCCAACAAGTAGATTCTAGATCCGAATTACTCTGGAGCAAATGACTTACAAACGATCCAGTGACGGGAAAGTCATCATGAAATGTTATGGGCGAGCCCTGCCATTAGCTGTATCATAACTCACCAAGACTTATGACTTGCACTTTATGAAATAATGATCTGTGAGACTTTTTAATTATAGCATGTATCCAATTAAAATGAAAGCGAGAAGTGAAGGTAAACATAACTAGTTTATTATTAATTATAAGTTAGGTGTCCTTGGTTGAGATATGAGAACTCGATATAATGCCTCACTTCGTATTAGGTGAAGGGCGCACATGTGAACGAGATCTTTAATGTATTATTGTGAATATAAAACATGTACACATCTTTTACAATGTATTTAATATATATATATATATATATATATATATATATATATATATATATATATATATATATATATATATTTACATATCCTAATTATTTGCGCAAAATACGCGTTTTCGTAACGCCTGTGGGTTAGTCTTAACACGCTGAACTGGTCACTGGCAAGTCTATAAGAATAAAGTTGCTTGGTCGGACACTTTCTTTGACCACGGTTAACACAGGTACCCATTAACAGCTGGTTTGCAGACTGAGAGCAAACCATAGGCCTATCGACCGCTTACTCATGATTCGGCACCATCTATATATATATATATATATATATATATATATATATATATATATATATATATACATACATACATATAATGCCAGTGACGCGAGCAGTTAAAGATTACTTAGGTTCCGCCGAATAATAAAGAACAAGAAGTGCAGATTTACAATGTTAGGGGCTATCGTAATTTCTACATGATTTATAAATATATTCATAAATCGTGATTACAATTGCTGAAATGGTTTGATCTCGCATTTAAGTCTCGTAGCCTCATTTCATATTTGTGTTATATGCAAAATATATTCATATCTTCTTTTTACGTATTTAATCATAAATACTGTGAAATGGCCGGCATCACGTATTTGCTTTCGTCAATAACAAGCACTTAATTAACCAGTAACGTCCCTAACACTGATGTATTAGAATTGAGTGTTGCCCCACATAGTGCATTATTTTCGACGGTAGTACTTTACCTGAATAATCAAATGATATACAGGTTGCTTTAATATATTATTTAACACCATGTCATCAAAACACTGATAGCTTTTCTTGCGTGGATTATAAAGCACAAGGAGGTAGACATACATACAGATGCGGTATTCTCTCCTCTCCTCTCTCTCTCTCTCTCGTCTCTCTCTCTCTCTCTCTCTCTCTCTCTCTTTCTGTAAAAATTGGACAAATATAACATTCTTTAGAAAAATCATTAAATGTTGGCAAACTCCGGAAATGATGACGTTATCGTTGTTTTTTAATAAAACGACAAATGAAATAAGTGTAATAACCTCAAAAATGTAATTGAGATTCACTTTTAGTCAACTAAATCAGAAGAGCCTCTATCACGGAAGGATAGGTTCATTAAAAAAATTTTCGACTCTCGGGCAACACAGGAAAGTCAGCTCATGTTAGGGAAGCATAACATCAACTATTTACTTGGAGTTTAACGAATGTACAGACACTCAAACAAACACACTATTTATTATTATTATTATTATTATTATTATTATTATTATTATATTATTATTATTATTATTATTATTATTATTATGAGTTAAACGCTAATACTTCAGTAGCGGTTTTAATGAGTTCAGTGATTATAGTTATATCTTATTAGTAAAGTGTCCTGAAGTTTACCTTTGATTTTATTAAATATTTGATGTAAGCTTAAAACATCGCACTTCCTGAAAATGGGATTAAGATAACTTTTTACTTCTCTATTGAAATCTCCATAGTTCATCTTTTAATTTTGTCGCTTAACTGGCGTTAATATCTTACGTAGCTTTCAATGACTTTATCAAATATAGATATTCTTTTCGGTTACTCCATCCCCGGAAAAGAAACTGGACCGAGGAATGTCAGACGAGTGAGTGGAGTTCCCTAGGGTTGAGGAATGAACAACGTTCCTTACAAAAGGAATTTTTCTATTTTAAAGGGCTGACTCTCTCGCTCAATACAGTATTTTTTTTTTCTTGAACTATTATAATTCTGTTTTGGACTGGCGCTATTTCTTCTGGATATGACTCTCAATGGATAAGAAGGAGTCTAACATTTCCAACAAAATTAAAATTTTATGACGTTACCGTTCAGAATTTTAAAAAGATGCACAGCCTTTCATACACATGCTTGCGACGAGGTTTATATTTGAAAGAAATTTTGACCAGAGTGTTGCATTTATATGAAATAGAGAAATATATGTTATCGATGGTAAGATTTCGATGAAACCTGCTCCATATAAGCTGTACTTGGAGATTTTGTAGGGAAAATTTTCCTGTATGGATGATGGATGATTGTTTTCTCTTTCAAACAGACCAGGCGAAGTCAGTCTAGATGGTCGAAATGTATGTAAATGTTGCTCAATAAAGACGCCCATTTTAAAGACTGTGAGTCTGTAGTTCCCACAATAACTTTTTAAAATGAAATCCTACTATAAATCTTTGACGGGGTTTCGAAAACAAGTGTGAACCACGTAATTTTATGGAAAAAGTCCACAGAAATATAGCTTTCATATCTATATATCTCACAGATATATAGATATGGTATAAAATAAAGAAAAAATAACAATGCGTGGTGGCGGAGCAGCGTAACAGTCTGCCCCAGGCCCCTGTCAACAGTGCAAGAAACCTCTTTTTAATTCGATGAATAAACTATTCATAAATCATCGAGGTGTTCATAAATCATCATAATTCATCTTGTGTCTGCATAACATGACAGTCTGAGACAGGAGCTATTCTCCCGGCAAGAAAAATAGGAGACAAAGAGTATGTCAACACTCGTCTTAAAATGTGCATATCATATCGATTACATGTGTAAACATTTGTCAGTGGTTTCTTTTTATGTATATAACTTCTTACGCCTGTTAGGTAACAAAGGAGATAGCCGACGACGCAAGAAGAGAGAGAGAGAGAGAGAGAGAGAGAGATAAAATGTGATCCTAATCATATGAGGTAACCCCATTCCCAAGGAATAAGATTACCATGAAAACTTCATACAGCAAGAAAGACCAATCTTGAAAATACAAATTTTCCGCCAGTAAGAAACATTATTTTTTCATACTCAAAAACTAATTGCCCTCAACCCCATGGAAATCTACTCATCCCTCAAACTCAAAAAAAAAAAAAAAAAAAAAAACTCTCCACCCTCAACCCAGGAAAACTCTATTCATCCCCTCAACCCCCTGATACTCTCAACGACCCTCAATCTTACGAAACCATACTCATCCCTCAACCTCAAAATGACGCATGTAAACATGCAAACCAACAGAAAAAAAATAAATCATATGAAACAACAAAGGACATCCTCGCGGTCGGTGAATACCTTCCAATGACACTAATTGAGTTTACATTAGCAGCTCTTCTGTTCGCTGAGTTGCCAAATTTCTGGGAATCTTAGCCGGTCAAGAGATTCTTAATGAACCTGTCAGGCGCAGGGCTTTCTCCGCTTACTCCCATGACGGGGTGAAAAGTAAAGGGGGCCCTTTATTCTTTTCTCTTCGACTAGTTTTTTTTTTACCTTTGCTTGTATTATTTTGTGCTTGGTTGTGTCTTGCCTGCGTTATGAAGGGCATTAATTATGATAATAGTGTTTTCGTTTTCTTCTCGACTTACTCACGTTATCCTTGCCATTATTATATTCATTAATATTAAAATAAATACGCTGGAGATGATGATGATATAATATAATAATAATAATAATAATAATAATAATAATAATAATAAAATAATAATAATAATAATATAATAATAATAATTAATAATAAAATAAAAAACTTTACGATAATGGTTTTACACGTATTCAATTCATCTTTTACCCACCAGTTTTCATTACAATTCAGTTTTATGATGAATCATATCAAAATTAATCTTAACATGATTCAAAATATTTGCAAAATTTGATTGAAGAATTAAGAATTATTATTATAAGAATATTAATCTACCTAGTTCTGTATAATAAAAAAGTATCTGTCCATTAGCCAAGTGGTGATTTTCTTTCACCTTATTTCATTTAATTGTGTTGTAACATTCTCATATTTTGTTTTCTCTCAAGGAAATAATACTCTCTATTACGGGGAATACAAGGATCCAAAACAATCCAAATATATCCCAGGTTCCTTGAGAAGACCTGGTGGTCTGAACCTTTCTAGCGACGAGACGACCGACCTACAACACAAAGATCGCTTCGTCATAGCAAATATTGAGAGGCAATGGCATCAAATGAGGCTTTGATTGTCTCACGATCATGAAAGGAATTTATTAGAGAGAGAGAGAGAGAGAGAGAGAGAGAGAGAGAGAGCGTCATCGTTGTAGTTACAATATACTTTCCATTCCCCTGTTGTATCTACACATTCTTTTAGCAACAATTATTACGTGATGAGTGACAGTGACATCCTAGTAAACAGGAAATTCAGACCCAGGTTTCTAAAAAAAAAAAAAAACACGAAAAAAAAATAAAAGC
>NC_061107.1:91984310-92016810 GCF_015104395.2 Macrobrachium nipponense
GCTTTTATTTTTTTTTCGTGTTTTTTTTTTTTTTTAGAAACCTGGGTCTGAATTTCCTGTTTACTAGGATGTCACTGTCACTCATCACGTAATAATTGTTGCTAAAAGAATGTAGATACAACATGGGAATGGAAAGTATATTGTAACTACAACGATGAAGCTCTCTCTCTCTCTCTCTCTCTCTCTCTCTCTCTCTCTCTCTCTCTCTAATAAATTCCTTTCATGATCGTGAGACAATCAAAGCCTCATTTGATGCCATTGCCTCTCAATATTTGCTATGACGAAGCGATCTTTGTGTTGTAGGTCTCGCTCGTCGCTAGAAAGGTTCAGATCACCAGGTCTTCTCAAGGAACCTGGGATACATTTGGATTGTTTTGAAACCTTGTATTCCCCGTAATAGAGCGTATTATTTCCTTGAGAGAAAACAAAATATTAGAATGTTACAACACAATTAAATGAAATAAGGTGAAAGAAAATCACCACTTGGCTAATGACAGATACTTTTTATTATACAGAACTAGGTAGATTAATATTCTTAAAATAATAATTCTTAATTCTTCAATCAAATTTTGCAAATATTTTGAATCATGTTAAGATTAATTTTGATATGATTCATCATAAAAGGAAATGAATTGAAATACTGGAAAAGGTGGGTAAAAAGATGAATTGAATACGTGTAAAACCATTATCGCCTAAAGTTTTATTAGTTATTATTACTATTATTATTTATTATTTATTATTATTATTATTATTATTATTATTATTATTATTATTATTATTATTATTATTATTATTATTATTATCATCATCATCATCTCCAGCGTATTTATTTTAATATTAATGAATATAATAATGGCAAGGATAACGTGAGTAAGTCGAGAAGAAAACGAAAACACTATTATCATAAATTTAACTGCCCTTCAAATAAACGCAGGCAAGACACAATCCAAGCACAAAAAATAATACAAGCAAAGGTAAAAAAAAAACTAGTCGAAGAGAAAAGAATAAAGGGCCCCCTTTACTTTTCACCCCGTCATGGGAGTAAGCGGAGAAAGCCCTGCGCCTGACAGGTTCATTAAGAATCTCTTGACCGGCTAAGATTCCCAGAAATTTGGCAACTCAGCGAACAGAAGGAGCTGCTAATGTAAACTCAATTAGTGTCATTGGAAGGTATTCGACCGCGAGGATGTCCTTTGTTGTTTCATATGTATTTATTTTTTTCTGTTGGTTTGCATGTTTACATGCGTCATTTTGAGGTTGAGGGATGAGTATGGTTTCGTAAGATTGAGGGTCGTTGAGAGTATCAGGGGGTTGAGGGGATGAATAGAGTTTTTCCTGGGTTGAGGGTGGAGAGTTTTTTTTTTTTTTTTTAAGGGTTTGAGGGATGAGTAGATTTCCATGGGGTTGAGGGCAATTAGTTTTTGAGTATGAAAAAATAATGTTTCTTACTGGCGGAAAATTTGTATTTTCAAGATTGGTCTTTCTTGCTGTATGAAGTTTTCATGGTAATCTTATTCCTTGGGAATGGGGTTACCTCATATGATTAGGATCACATTTTATCTCTCTCTCTCTCTCTCTCTCTCTCTCTCTCTCTCTCTCTCTCTCTCTCTCTCTCTCTCTTCTTGCGTCGTCGGCTATCTCCTTTGTTACCTAACAGGCGTAAGAAGTTATATACATAAAAAGAAACCACTGACAAATGTTTACACATGTAATCGATATGATATGCACATTTTAAGACGAGTGTTGACATACTCTTTGTCTCCTATTTTTCTTGCCGGGAGAATAGCTCCTGTCTCAGACTGTCATGTTATGCAGACACAAGATGAATTATGATGATTTATGAACACCTCGATGATTTATGAATAGTTTATTCATCGAATTAAAAAAGAGGTTTCTTGCACTGTTGACAGGGGCCTGGGGCAGACTGTTACGCTGCTCGCCACCACAGCATTGTTATTTTTTCTTTATTTTATACCATATCTATATATCTGTGAGATATATAGATATGAAAGCTATATTTCTGTGGACTTTTTTCCATAAAATTACGTGGTTCACACTTGTTTTCGAAACCCCGTCAAAGATTTATAGTAGGATTTCATTTTAAAAAGTTATTGTGGGAACTACAGACTCACAGTCTTTAAAATGGGCGTCTTTATTGAGCAACATTTACATACATTTCGACCATCTAGACTGACTTCGCCTGGTCCTGTTTGAAAGAGAAACAATCATCATCATCCATACAGGAAAATTTTTCCCTACAAATCTCCAGGTACAGCTTATATGAGCAGGTTTCATCGAAATCTTACCATCGATAACATATATTTCTCTATTTCATATAAATGCAACACTCTGGTCAAAATTTCTTTCAAATATAAACCTCGTCGCAAGCAGTGTATGAAAGGCTGTGCATCTTTTTAAAATTCTGAACGGTAAGTCATAAAATTTTAATTTGTTGGAAATGTTAGACTCCTTCTTATCCATTGAGAGTCATATCCAGAAGAAATAGCGCCAGTCCAAAACAGAATTATAATAGTTCAAGAAAAAAAAAATACTGTATTGAGCGAGAGAGTCAGCCCTTTAAAATAGAAAAATTCCTTTTGTAAGGAACGTTGTTCATTCCTCAACCCTAGGGAACTCCACTCACTCGTCTGACATTCCTCGGTCCAGTTTCTTTTCCGGGGATGGAGTAACCGAAAAGAATATCTATATTTGATAAAGTCATTGAAAGCTACGTAAGATATTAACGCCAGTTAAGCGACAAAATTAAAAGATGAACTATGGAGATTTCAATAGAGAAGTAAAAAGTTATCTTAATCCCATTTTCAGGAAGTGCGATGTTTTAAGCTTACATCAAATATTTAATAAAATCAAAGGTAAACTTCAGGACACTTTACTAATAAGATATAACTATAATCACTGAACTCATTAAAACCGCTACTGAAGTATTAGCGTTTAACTCATAATAATAATAATAATAATCAATAATAATAATAATAATAATAATAATAATAATAAATAATAATAATAATAAAATAATAATAATAACCACCCAGAAATTCCTGAAGCCGAACCAAGTAAGAGACTCTGGGAAAACATATGGAGCAATCCGGTATCACACAACAAACATGCAACATGGCTCCAGGAAGTCAAGGAAGAAGAAACAGGGAGAATAAAACAAAGATTCACGACATCACGACAGACACAGTCAGACACCAACTAAAGAAAATGCCAAACTGGAAAGCCCCAGGTCCCGATGAAGTCCATGGATACTGGCTCAAAAACTTCAAGGCCCTACACCCACGAATAGCAGAACAACTCCAGCATTGTATCTCAAAATCACCAAGCACCAAATGGATGACCACAGGAAGAAACATCCTTAGTACAAAAAGACAAGAGTAAGGGAAATATAGCCCAGTAACTACAGGCCTATCACCTGCCTACCAATAATGTGGAAGTTACTAACAGGTATCATCAGTGAAAGGCTATACAACTACCTAGAGGAAACAAACACCGTCCCCAACCAACAGAAAGGCGCTGCAGAAGGAAGTGTAGGGGCACAAAAGACCAGCTCCTGATAGACAAAATGGTAATGAAGAACAGTAGGAGAAGGAAAACCAACCTAAGCATGGCATGGATAGACTATAAGAAAGCCTTCGACATGATACCACACACATGGCTAATAGAATGCCTGAAAATATATGGGGCAGAGGAAAATACCATCAGCTTCCTCAAAAATACAATGCGCAACTGGAATACAATACTTACAAGCTCTGGAATAAGACTAGCAGAGGTTAATATCAGGAGAGGGATCTTCAGGGCGACTCACTGTCCCCACTACTCTTCGTAGTAGCCATGATTTCCCATGGACAAAAGTACTACAGAGATGGATGCCGGTACCAACTCAAGAAAAGAGGCAACAGAATCAACCATCTGATGTTCATGGACGACATCAAGCTGTATGGTAAGAGCATCAAGGAAATAGATACCCTAATCCAGACTGTAAGGATTGTATCTGAGGACATCAGGATGGAGTTTGGAATAGAAAAAAATGCGCCTTAGTCAACATACAAAAAGGCAAAAGTAACGAGAACTGAAGGGATAAAGCTACCAGATGGGAGCAACATCAAACACATAGAGAGACAGGATACAAATACCTGGGAATAATGGAAGGAGGAGATATAAAACACCAAGAGATGAAGGACACGATCAGGAAAGAATATATGCAGAGACTCAAGGCGATACTCAAGTCAAAACTCAACGCCGGAAATATGATAAAAGCCATAAACACATGGGCAGTGCCAGTAATCAGATACAGCGCAGGAATAGTGGAATGGACGAAGGCAGAACTCCGCAGCATAGATCAGAAAAACCAGGAAACATATGACAATACACAAAGCACTACACCCAAGAGCAAATACAGACAGACTATACATAACACGAAAGGAAGGAGGGAGAGGGACTACTAAGTATAGAGGACTGCGTCAACATCGAAAACAGAGCACTGGGGCAATATCTGAAAACCAGTGAAGACGAGTGGCTAAAGAGTGCATGGGAAGAAGGACTAATAAAAGCAGACGAAGACCCAGAAATATACAGAGACAGGAGAAAGACAGAAAGAACAGAGGACTGGCACACAACAAACCAATGCATGGGACAATACATGAGACAGACTAAAGAACTAGCCAGCGATGACAATTGGCAATGGCTACAGAGGGGAGAGCTAAAGAAGGAAACTGAAGGAATGATAACAGCGGCACAAGATCAGGCCCTAAGAACCAGATATGTTCAAAGTACGATAGACGGAAATAACATCTCTCCATATGTAGGAAGTGCAATACGAAAAGTGAAACCATAAACCACATAGCAAGTGAATGCCCGGCACTTGCACAGAACCAGTACAAAAAGAGGCATGATTCAGTAGCAAAAGCCCTCCACTGGAGCCTGTGCAAGAAACATCACCTACCTTGCAGTAATAAGTGGTACGAGCACCAACCTGAAGGAGTGATAGAAAACGATCAGGCAAAGACCTCTGGGACTATGGTATCAGAACGGATAGGGTGATACGTGCAAACAGACCAGACGTGACGTTGATTGACAAGGTCAAGAAGAAAGTATCACTCATTGATGTCGCAATACCATGGGACACCAGAGTTGAAGAGAAAGAGAGGGAAAAATTGGATAAGTATCAAGATCTGAAAATAAAAATAAGAAGGATATGGGATATGCCAGTGGAAATCGTACCCATAATCATAGGAGCACTAGGCACGATCCCACCAAGATCCCTGAAAAGGAATCTAGAAAAAACTAGGAGGCTGAAGTAGCTCGGGGCCTCATGCAGAAGGTGGTGATCCTAGAAACGGCACACATAGTAAGAAGAGTGATTGACTCCTAAGGAGGCAGGATGCAAACCCGGAACCCCCACACTATAAATACCACCCAGTCGAATTGGAGGACTGTGATAGAGCAAAAAAAAAAAAAAAAAAAAAAAAAATAATAATAATAATAATAATAATAATAATAATAATAATAATAATAATAATAATAATAATAATAATAATAATAAATAGTGTGTTTGTTTGAGTGTCTGTACATTCGTTAAACTCCAAGTAAATAGTTGATGTTATGCTTCCCTAACATGAGTTGACTTTCCTGTGTTGCCCGAGAGTCGAAAATTTTTTAATGAACCTATCCTTCCGTGATAGAGGCTCTTCTGATTTAGTTGACTAAAAGTGAATCTCAATTACATTTTTGAGGTTATTACACTTATTTCATTTGTCGTTTTATTAAAAAACAACGATAACGTCATCATTTCCGGAGTTTGCAAACATTAATGATTTTTCTAAAGAATGTTATATTTGTCCAATTTTTACAGGAAGAGAGAGAGAGAGAGAGAGAGAGAGAGAATGCCGCATCTGTATGTATGTCTACCTCCTTGTGCTTTATAATCCACGCAAGAAAAGCTATCAGTGTTTTGATGACATGGTGTTAAATAATATATTAAAGCAACCTGTATATCATTTGATTATTCAGGTAAAGTACTACCGTCGAAAATAATGCACTATGTGGGGCAACACTCAATTCTAATACATCAGTGATAGGGACGTTACTGGTTAATTAAGTGCTTGTTATTGACGAAAGCAAATACGTGATGCCGGCCATTTCACAGTATTTATGATTAAATACGTAAAAAGAAGATATGAATATATTTTGCATATAACACAAATATGAAATGAGGCTACGAGACTTAAATGCGAGATCAAACCATTTCAGCAATTGTACTACGATTTATGAATATATTTATAAATCATGTAGAAATTACGATAGCCCCTCTAACATTGTAAATCTGCACTTCTTGTTCTTTATTATTCGGTAACTAAGTAATCTCTAACTGCTCGCGTCACTGGCATTATATTGTATATGTATATATATATATAATATATATATATATATATATATATATATATATATATATATATATATATCATATATATATATATATAGATGGTGCCGAATCATGAGTAAGCGGTCGATAGGCCTATGGTTTGGCTCTCAGTCTGCAAACCAGCTGTTAATGGGTAATGTGTTAACCGTGGTCAAAGAAAGTGTCCGACCAAGCAACTTTATTCTTATAGACTTGCCAGTGACCAGTTCAGCGTGTTAAGACTAACCCACAGGCGTTACGAAAACGCGTATTTTGCGCAAATAATTAGGATATGTAAATATATATATATATATATATATATATATATATATATATATATATATATATATATATATTATAATACATTGTAAAAGATGTGTACATGTTTATATTCACAATAATCATTAAAGATCTCGTTCACATGTGCGCCCTTCACTAATACGAAGTGAGGCATTATATCGAGTTCTCATATCTCAACCAAGGACACCTAACTTATTAATTAATAATAACTAGTTATGTTTAACGCTTCACTTCTCGCTTTCATTTTAATTGGATACATGCTATAATTAAAAAGTCTCACAGATCATTATTTCATAAAGTGCAAGTCATAAGTTCTTGGTGAGTTATGATACAGCTAATGGCAGGGCTCGCCCATAACATTTTCATGATGACTTTCCCGTCACTGGATCGTTTGTAAGTCATTTGCTCCAGAGTAATTCGGATCTAGAATCTACTTGTTGGCTGATGACGAACAGTTGCAAGATTATCATTATTACGAATAATAATAATAATAATAATAATAATAATAATAATAATAATAATAATAATAATAATAATAATGGCTACAGAGGGGAGAGCTAAAGAAGGAAACTGAAGGAATCATAACAGCGGCACAAGATCAGGCCCTAAGAACCAGAATATATTTCAAATAACGATAGGACGGAAAATAACTAAACTCTCCCATATGTAGGAAGTGCAATACGAAAAATGAAACCATAAACCACATAGCAAGCGAATGCCCGGCACTTGCACAGAACCAGTACAAAAAGAGGCATGATTCAGAGGCAAAAGCCCTCCACTGGAGCCTGTGCAAGAAAACATCAGCTACCTTGCAGTAATAAGTGGTACGAGCACCAACCTGAGGGAGTGATAGAAAACGAATACGCAAAGATCCTCTGGGGACTATGGTATCAGAACGGATAGGGTGATACGTGGCAAAATAGACCAGACGTGACGTTGATTGACAAAGTCAAGAAGAAAGTATCACTCATTGATGTCGCAATACCATGGGACACCAGAGTTGAAGAGAAAGAGAGGGAAAAAAATGGATAAGTATCAAGATCTGAAAATAAAAATAAGAAGGATATGGGATATGCCAGTGGAAATCGTACCCATAATCATAGGAGCACTAGGCACGATCCCAAGATCCCTGAAAAGTAATCAAGAAAAACTAGAGGCTGAAGTAGCTCCCCAGGACTCATGCAGAAGAGTGTGATCCTAGAAACGGCACACATAGTAAGAAAAGTGATGGACTCCTAAGGAGGCAGGATGCAACCCGGAACCCAGACTATAAATACCACCCAGTCGAATTGGAGGACTGTGATAGAGCAAAAAAATAATAATAATAATAATAATAAATAATAATAATAATAATAATAATAATAATAATAATAATATAATAATAATAATAATAATAATAATAATAATAATGCCTGAAAATATATGGGGCAGAGGAAAACACCAATCAGCTTCCTCAAAAATACAATGCGCAACTGGAATATCAATACTTACAAGCTCTGGAACAAGCTAGCAGAGGTTAATATCAGGAGAGGGATCTTCCAGGGCGACTGCACTGGTCCCACTACTCTTCGTAGTAGCCATGATTCCCATGACAAAAGTACTACAGAAGATGGATGCCGGGTACCAACTTAAGAAAAGAGGCAACAGAATCAACCATCTATTGTTCATGGACGACATCAAGCTGTATGGTAAGAGCATCAAGGAAATAGATACCCTAATCCAGACTGTAAAGGATTGTATCTGGGGACATCAGGATGGAGTTTGGAATAGAAAAATGCGCCTTAGTCAACATACAAAAAGGCAAAGTAACGAGAACTGAAGGGATAAAGCTACCAGATGGGAGCAAACACCACATAGATGAGACTAGATACATGATACAAATACCTGGGAATAATGGAAGGAGGGGATATAAACACCAAGAGATGAAGGACACGATCAGGAAAGAATATATGCAGAGACTCAAGGCGATACTCAAGTCAAAAAACTCAACGCCGTGGAAATATGATAAAAGCCATAAAACACATGGGCAGTGCCAGTAATCAGATACAGCGCAGGAATAGTTGGAAATGGACGAAGGCAGAACTCCGCAGCATAGATAGAAAACCAGGAAACATATGACAATACACAAAGCACTACACCCAAGAGCAAATACGGACAGACTATACATAAACACGAAAGGAAGGAGGGAGAGGACTACTAAGTATAGAGGACTGCGTCAACATCGAGAACAGAGCATCTGGGGCAATATCTGAAACCAGTGAAGACGAGTGGCTAAAGAGTGCATGGGAAGAAGGACTAATAAAGTAGACGAAGACCAGAAATATACAGAGACAGGAGAATGACAGACAGAACAGAGGACTGGCACAACAAACCAATGCACGGACAATACATGAGACAGACTAAAGAACTAGCCAGCGATGACACATGGCAATGCTTACAGAGGGGAGAGCTAAAGAAGGAAACTGAAGGAATCATACAGCGGCACCAAGATCAGGCCCTAAGAACCAGATATGTTCAAAGAACGATAGATGTAAATAACATCTCTCCCATATGTAGGAAGTGCAATACGATAAAAATGAAAACCATAAAACCACATAGCAAGCGAATGCCCGCACTTGCACAGAACCAGTAAACAAAAAGAGGCATGATTCAGTGGCAAAAGCCCTCCACTGGAGCCTGTGCAAGAAACATCAGCTACCTTGCAGTAATAAGTGGTACGAGCAACCAACCTGAGGGAGTGATAGAAAACAAGATCACGCAAAGATCCTCTGGGACTATGGTATCAGAACGGATAGGGTGATACGTGCAAACAGACCAGACGTGACGTTGATTGACAAAGTCAAGAAGAAAGTATCACTCATTGATGTCGCAATACCATGGGACACCAGAGTTGAAGAGATAGAGAGGGAAAAAATGGATAAGTATCAAGATCTGAAAATAGAATAAGAAGGATATGGGATATGCCAGTGGAAATCGTACCCATAATCATAGGAGCACTAGGCACGATCCCAAGATCCACCCTGAAAAGGAATCTAGAAAAACTAAAGGCTGAAGTAGCTCCAGACTCATGCAGAAGAGTGTGATCCTAGAAACAGCACACATAGTAAGAACAGTGATGGACTCCTAAGGAGGCAGGATTGCAACCCGGAACCCCACACTATAAATACCACCCAGTCGAATTGGAGGACTGTGATAGAGCAAAAAAAAAAAAAAATAAATAAATAAATAATAATAATAAATAATAATAATAATAATAATAATAATAATAATAATAATAATAATAATAATAATAATAATAATAATAATAATAATAATAGTATACCCAAAGAGATATTAGCAAAATATATAATAAAATATTTTTGATAAAATATTTTTGACAGATATCCTAATTATGACAAATATGAGCATTGGAATTCTACTCAGCAATTATCAGGAGAATTGAAAAGACCTTATATAAGATTAATTCGTTGAAAAGTGCCATTACTTTCAACAAAAGCGTAATAATAATAATAATATAATAATAATATAATAATAATAATAATAGTAATAATAATAATAATAATAATAATAATAATCTCCGGTTATCCTTATCAATGTTAATAATAGCCTTCTGTGTTGTTTTACATATTTTATGTATAGATTAAATATCTCTAAAGCAAACCACCTTCAATTTTATTTTATAATAATAATAATTGTGATGTTAGTAGTATCAGCATTAGTTATTATGATATTAGTTATTACTACAATAGTTCTAGTCCTCCCAATAGATTTTAGTGGTTTCGTGGATGTAAGTTCCTCAATTAGAATTTGAATCTCAGTCTTTCCCTAGAAGGTGAGTCTCGTCAACCTTTATATGAGGGTCAGCCTTGCTCCAGTCACCTATTCTGTATGATAAAAGGAATGGTGCAAATTCAGGTACAGTTGTGTCGAACGGTACCCTTATGGGATGACTTTCTCTTTTGCTGTTATTATTATTATTATTATTATTATTATTATTATTATTATTATTATTATTATTATTATTATTATTATTATTATTATTATTATTATTATTATTATTATTATTATCTTATTATCATTATTATTATTATTATTCATTATCATTATTATTATTATTATTATTATTATTATTATTATTATTATTATTATTATTATTATTATTATTATTATTATTAGTTGTCTATCACAGTCCTCCAGTTCGACTGGGTGGTATAGTGTGGGGCTCCGGGTTGCTATCCTGCCTCCTTATCCATTTTATTTATTATTATTTTATTATTATTATTATTATTGATTATTATTATTATTATTATTATTATTATTATTCTTAGTCTTATTATTCTTATTATTATTAGAAACGAGAGAAACAATATTTTCCAAATAATAAGCTAAAAATGGGAGTTTTACCCACGCAAAAGATTTTTGTGAAGAACGTCAGTGATGACAAGAAAAAGAAACAGAAAAATAAAGAACAAAATGATAAGTAAGTTGCGAACAAAGAGAAAATATGAGGAATATCATTTTATTAATTTAATGACCTTGCAATCAATAATCATATGCAAAACGAGTCCTTTCCTCTCTGAATGTCTTCAGTTCCAATCATCCACGTCTTGCTTTAAGAAGACCCTAATTGCTTGATAATTATGTAATTAGCAGACGGATACCGCTAATTAAGTTGCGTGGCTTCCCGCGTTGCAGAATTGGTTCCTGTCTCGTGTTTAATTTAAACACAAATGATGACTTTATTTTAGTTGCAATATTGGTAATAATGTTTCTCAATTATTATTAGTGTATTCTGTTGTTAACGTAAACCATTTTTTCATTAACAATAATTATGATGATAACTTAAATCATTATTATTACTATACATTTAAAATAAAAACTTTCAACCCGTTATCACTGCTTAAAGAAGAAAGTTGAAAATCTTCCTTGTCAACCATTGTTGTAATCTGATTATTAAATTTGTAGTCCTCGTTCGGTAAAGTCACTATTGTACTACATGTATGAAAAGCTTTAATATTTTTTTATTTATTTACATTTATTTTTTACTCAGACTTAACGTTCTTCGAGCGTGTGTTTGCGATCTCATATGCTCAGAGCTTTGGCCTGAACAGTATAGAAAAACTAAAGTAGCAAAAATGTATCTTTTTAAATTGAATTGATGATGAATCTTTTGCGGCTAAGAAATTCTCCAGCTTTCCTCAGCTGACTTACTGTTCAGATTTTTTGCATGTGCATCTGTATTCTTACATACACCATTTTAACACATTCCGAAGTTAGAGAAATAAAGATCCTTTTCTAGCTAGGTTTTGCAAAGTTGATCGTTATATCTACACCCCCCAATAATTCGTAGTAGCTGCATCACCTCAGGCTCAGTATCTGGGTACCTTAAGACGTGGAAGAACATTAAACCACCAAAGGTTATGTGCTTGGTTTACAAAACCTAATGAACAGATTCTTCATATTTTGTAGGTTCACCTCATTCCAGGGATCAACTAACTAACTTCTATTGTGGATCAGATACCTCAACTTGGTCCAGATGTTTTCTTACCACGGGGTTTAAAGTTGCTGTAGTTTAAATGACCAGATAGCCAGCTAGACACGTAAGGTCTATGAATAACTTTCATAAGCGTCTCCTTGTATTCGTGAATGACAGCTGCGCTCCTCGCTTTAATGGAAATTTTTAAGATCTGATAACCCTTTCTTACACAACCTTGTTCTCAAATAGTGGCTGTTCAACGACCTTCCACACCTTTTGTGCCAGTTCCCTTTGCTCAAGAGAACTCGAGCACACTTTCCGTCTTTTGTCAGTTTTCTATTTAAAAGAGATGACGGAAAGGTTACTAGAAAAATGCAGTTTTTTTGTGATATTTCAGGGGAATGGCAACTTATAAACTTTCTACTCTCCTTGTTCTGTTGTTTCTTATCTCTCAGATTCCAAAAATACCATCAATGTGTTTCAGGCGAATGTACTATGAATTTTATCTTTTTATTCTTATTTTTTCAAACTTCACTACTTTCATTTTGTAATCTGCTTTATTCTTCTTCTTCTTCTTATCCGTATGGAATTTCCATTCTGTCTATGATTCTTTCCATATACGTACATCAAAATGATATTAGTAACAGCCTCACAGTTCGTCAGTTCTCAAACTTGAAACTTTTTTCCACATGTGTGATAACTCAAATGGTCAACTCAAATGGTTCTGACCCGTTATATATATATATATAATATATATATATATATATATATATATATATATATATATATATATATATATATATATATATATGTATATATAGTATATATATATATATCTGTATGTATGTATTTATATATGTATACAATGCACGTGAGCAAGAGCAGGAACAAACATGGCGAGTATTACAATTTATTCCGACGCGTTTCGCATTCAGCAGAATGCATCTTCAGGGTCTGTATAATAAATAATGGCCAATATAAATTAGATTATTTTTTGAAAATTGTCTTAAAAAATTATTTACAAACTAGTTAAAATGAAAACCGAAACTTCACACATAGATAAAAATACACTAATAATTGTTATCTATGTGTGAAGTTTCGGTTTTCATTTTAACTAGTTTGTAAAAAAAATTTAGACAATTTTCAAATTAATTTAATTTATATTGGTCATTATTATTATACAGACCTTGAAGATGCATTCTGATGAATGCGAAGTGCGTCGGAATAAATTGTAATACTTCGCCATGTTTGTTCCTGCTTCTGCTCCCTGTGCATTTTATCGCTTAGGCTGACTCGCCTGCTTTCTCCGTTCATATATATATATATATATATATATATATATATATATATATATATATATATATATATATATATATATATATATATATATATATATATGTGTGTGTGTGTGTGTGTGTGTGTGTGTGTGTGCGTGTGTCAATGTGTTTTATACAAGTACTGGTATGCGCAAAATACCTGTAAAGAACCCGGGGTCTGGGGAGAGGCCAGTGAAAAGATTAAAATATGAGTTATCATGTTGGCAATAAAGAAAGGATCGCAAGGCCTCATCCATCACCCTTGACAGGCATGTGTCTTCAGCTGAATGTGGATGAACACATTAGAGCGCGTTCAAGAATGTGAAAACGACAGTGGAAATCTGCCCGGCCGGCTTAGCATAATACACTTAACGCTTGTTGGTTTATGCTAATGAGGGATTTTGTTACTTCAGATTTAGGATCTCCCGAAAGGGAACCTTTTGGCAATGTGCAAAAATGCCAGGTTCCTTTAACGGAGAAGGTAATGGAGGATGTTTTCGAACTCTGACGGCTTTGGGAAGTTACGTATGAACGTTGTCTCAATATTTGATGGCAGAAAAATATATACGGCGCAGTTTATTGTTTGCGTTACTCTTTCGGGTATTTGCAGGACAGTCTCAGGCGCACTGACATACGCACATACACATTTCGCCTTTAAGTGAACGTCCTCGGATGACCGAACCTCATATTGTTGCATATAACATCACTTTCACTCTCTCTCCTCTCTCTCCTCTCTCTCTCCAGTCGTAAAAACATCGGAACGTGTGTGTATATATATATATATATATATATATATATATATATATATATATATATATATATATATATATATATATATATATATAAGTAGAGGAAAAGACCCCATATAGACTCCACTTTCTAGCCCCGCCCCCCGCCCCCACCCCCCCCAAGGGGCGAATGGCTACCCCCCTCCCCCCTCCTCCTGATTGGCTCATGTACGTACGTGAGGCCTAAAAATAAAAGGGCGGGACAACCCCCAAAACCCCCAAAAGGGGTGTGTGGGCCACCCTGACCCCCATATTAGACTCCACTTGTCTGGGGGGTGTGGCCACCCGTGACCCCATATAGACTCCACTATTCTGGGGGGCGTGGCACCCCTGACCCCAAATTATTGACATTTGTATTATAAGCTCATGACGTACATGAGCTCATAATTGATCCATATGTATGATAAGTTCATGTACGTACATGAGCTCATATTGACTCCATTTGTCTTACAAGGCTCATGTACGTACATGAGCTCATATTAGGGGGGGCGTGGCTCCCTAACCCCCAAATCGACTCCACTTTTCTACCCCTGTGACGTCACTAACTATAAGGGAATAAAAACCATCTTTTCAACCCTCCACTATTCTGGGGGGGCGTGGCCACCCCTGACCCCAAATTGACTCCATTTATTATAAGATCATGTACGTACATGAGCTCATAATTGACTCCATATGTATGATAAGTTCATGTACGTACATGAGCTCATAATTGACTCCATTTGTCTTACAAGCTATGTACGTAAACATGAGCTCATATTGGAGGGGGGCGTGGCCTCCCCTAACCCCAAATTGACTCCACTTTTCTACCACCCTGTGACCGTCACATAAACTATAAGGGAATAAAACCATCCTTTCAACCACTATTTCTGGGGGGCGTGGCCACCCCTGACCCCAAATTGAACTTCCATTTGTCTTACAAGCTCATGTACGTACATGAGCTCATATTAGGGGGGCGTGGACTCCCCTAACCCCAAATCAACTCCACTTTTCTACCCCTGTGACGTCACATAACTATAAGAATAAAAAACCAAAACCATTTCAAGCCTCACCCCAAATTGACTCCACTATTTATAGCCCGTGACGTCAACGTAACTCTCTGGGGGAATTAAAAACATTCTTCAAACCCCTGACCCCAAATTGACTCCACCTTTCCTACCCCCTGTGACGTCACATTAACTCTCTGGGAATAAAAAACCATTCTTTCAACCCCTGACCCAAATTGACTCCACCTTTCCTACCCCCTGTGACGTCACGTAAAACTCTCGGTAATAAAAACCAACTTTAAATTTTTCAACCACTCACCCCCAATTGACTCCACTATCTACCACTGTGACGTCACGTAACTCTCTGGGGAATAAAAAACCATTTCTTTCAACCCCCGACCCCAAATTGACTCTCCACCTTCCTACCCCCTGTGGACGTCACGTAACTCTCCGGTAATAAAAAACCAAACATTTCAAACCCCTCACCCCAAATTGAACTCCACTATTTCTACCCTCGTGACGTCACATAACTCTCTGGGAATAAAACCATTCTTTCAACCCCTGACCCCAAATTGACTCCCCACCTTTCTCCCCCTGTGACGTCCCACATAACTCTCAGGGAATAAAAACCCCACCAATTTATTTTCAACCCCGAACCCCAAATTGGACTCCCACTTTTCTACCCCTGTGATGTCACGTAACTCTACGGGAAAAATAAAACTTGACCCCACCCTGGGACAAACCCAAATAGACTCAGTTCACTGTTTTTTGCGACTCATGTCCCCTTTAATTTGTTTTTCAAAGTAAACGGGACGTTTTACCTCATCCTCCTCCTATAAAATCTCTAAATTTTATATGCATATTGCGGAATATACTGCCTCTCCCTCCCTCTCCCTCCCTCCCTCCCTCCTCCCTCCCTCCTCCCCCCTCCCT
This sequence comes from Macrobrachium nipponense, assembly GCF_015104395.2. Classification (NCBI taxonomy): domain Eukaryota; kingdom Metazoa; phylum Arthropoda; class Malacostraca; order Decapoda; family Palaemonidae; genus Macrobrachium; species Macrobrachium nipponense. The sequence goes on from NC_061107.1 coordinate 92,000,528, forward strand.
CTCCCTTCTCTCTCAGCCGTTACATTTTGTTTTATATATATACACACAGCTGCTTAGATATCAGAGTATCATGATAAAAGGATATTTGGCGACTGACTTCATCCACATGTGATATCTCCCCCAATAACCCAATATCAGAGTCAATGTTATCTGATGATGAATCACGCACACACACACAACATATGAAGAAACGAGACCTTATCGCCATATTTTTTTTTTTTGCCCCAGCTGACTTCACGCCAACGTGAAATTTTATTTTTTATAGAATTGAGTCATAATCTAGGTGGCGAAACACAAGGACAAAGGTACACATTTCAATTTTGTTTGTTTATTTTATTTATACAGAGTTTTGAAAGAGGTTGAAAAATCAAATTACCCGACGGAATTGTTATTTTATATTTATAACCAATCCTAAATACAGGGGAATGAATTAAATATTCCATACAAATACATACATTAGAAAAAAAAAAAACTGTACAAACACGAACGCGATAATATGCGCATTCGCTTTTTCAAAAAACAAAACTACTTCAACGAAAATACTACGGCTACTATATATTTTCTAACCAATGTTCTTCGACATCACCCACCCCTTAGTATATACCACAAAAACATCTTCTCCAGCACTTTCCCGACCGTGTATCGAAGACGACGACGTTTCATCTAACACCTCAAAGGCTTTTAAATTTAGCTAACAAGTTTTTTCATATATAAATCTTCCACACACCCTCTCCTCCCAACAGGGGATAAATTCTTTTTCCATTATAGCACGCAGCAATATTTTACCAATTTTGCTCATTTTCATCACTGAATGTAGCGAACACAGGTAAATATTGATTCAACCAAGTCATATTGAACCAGTCCAAGCTCTGACCGATGCAGCGGGAAAGATAAACATATTTGGGATAGTCATTACGATGATTTAAATAATTTCTTCCTTCAATTTCTTGACGAAGAAAAAAAAGTGATTGAACCTCATCTGTTTGGTATCTGCCCAAACGATCGGCGTGATCTTCATTTTGGAATAAGCCACGCTCTTTTGCGCGTATTCATTATCTTCAATGGGGGCACCAATACCGGTATTGTGTAATAAGGTAGCTATGGTGGGTAGATCAAGTTTCTTCGTCGCATTCCCAAGATGTGATATTTTCAGGTCTTTTCACAATGGCGGACCCTTCAGTATACCCCTATCACGAAGACAGGCATATGATGCACCAGTGCGAGAATATCGAAAACCTGCCAATTCGGCATGGATAAGCTCGAATGACGTCCGCCACACAAACCGTAATTCCTGCATGTCACACAGTTAGTGGCCACTACCTAGATCATATTCCTCTTCCTGAACTTATTTTCGGACAAGTTCCCGAAAACTAACTTACAGAGGAGGCTGATGAGCCATGGCGAGAGTTCACCGTCATGATGTGAAATCCTTCAAGAGATAATGAACTACGAAAAGCCCGCTACCCAAGGGAGGACCCCTTTATCACAATCACTGATACAAACCCGTTGTGACGAAGCATCAAGCCTCTCCCAGCAATGATTCAGGACTAAAACAGAATAAACAAGTTCCTATCATTCCCTCCCACCCCCCAAAGGGTCATCCACACATGGACTCATTTTATCAAAATCAGTATCACTCCAGTCATGGTTTTCTCGCAGACACGAATAAACAAGCCTTATCATTTCCTCACAACAAAAGGCCGTCCACACACAACACACACACAAACACAACACACACACACACACATACTTCAACCATTCCTTCTCCCCTCCTCCCATATATAAAACTTCACACATCTTTCCTCCAATGGGGATAAATTCTATCACTACAAGGCCGTGAACTCATCTTTGGAATACAATAACTTCATCGAAACCATCATATGTCACACCTGATTATTTACTTCCCAAATGTACCCATAAATACAACCGACAAGGGGGGGGGGAAAATTGATGTTATTCCTTACCCAAAGTGGTATAGAGGAAGTGCAACACACCAACCCTCCGTCCCTACAAGTATTTCTCTGAACCGAAACGTCATTTTCCCTCCGTCACTATTCAGTAAGTAGCCATATAAAAACACTTTCCATTTACTTGAAACATATAAAAGTATTAAAAAACAAGCAATAAGATTCATCTGTATATGGAATAGATATTCTTATAAAATAATGTACCCGTGAAAGAAGCGGAATATATAAAACAGTCATTTATTTCCTCCCTTTTCAGATATGGGGAAAATAACTCTAGTAGTGAACTGTCAGCCGACCGAAGTAGCCACTCAAGTCAGACCCACCATTACTATTATGTGTTTGGAGCCCAAACTCATTATTAGGAAGGTGAAAAACGGGTCATGACATGAAGCAGGAGAAGAAGAAGAAGAAGTAGCAGGAGAGCAACAAACTACCACTGGCAGCCACAACAGTGCAACCCCTCCCGATCAACTTCGACCACCACCCCACTACTGAAGGGAAAACGAGCAAACCGGTGAATGTATGTAAAAAACCGATGTGTTATATATTTATTTATTAATAGTTCCTGATTCCATAGAAACACGCACTTTTTCTTTTTCTTTCCGTTTCCTGTTTTTTTGGTTTTGCAAATGCATTATGCGGGCATAGTAAAAAAAAACACCTATATAATATTCATAAGGATTATTGACCACATAAAAGAGTTTACAAAATTCAATACACTAATCGCTGTCAGGGGGACCGTCTCAGCACGCATCCCAATATAACTTCCACGTGTATCCTTATTTTAACCTTTGACTATGCCGAAAAACGTTTTAAGAGGAAACGACTAAGACGTCTTAGCAGATTAACACCGACGTTCATGGGGCGAATGATCCTCACAGCTCATCCTGAAATAAGTAAAAAAGTATGTGATTGAAGGGTGTATGATACAATATAGAAATATATCCTTAATAGAATGTAAATGGAGTAATATAAAAAAATCAAAGAAAAATATGCATTTACCTTAGTTGTTCCAGATGCGGAGACATTCTTGTACGTAATAGCACGTTTGACCCCCGACCTCCAATGTGAACATTTAAACTTTTTTCAATATTTAAAATAATATCCCCTCCGTTATCCATTTTTATCATTACCTCCCAAACGAGTGAATGAGAACACATTTTGTATTAAGGATAATACTGCTTTCACACCACGGTAACTCACGCAATGAACAAAAAAAACTAACGTAAAGACCGCACTTGTACGATTTATCAGGTTTGTATTTTGTTTTATTAGGCGATAGAGGTTTATAATTCGGGATGCGCATATATAAATTTAGAGAAGTCATTCGAATAAACTTTTGGTTTATACCGTAACTATCAAAAAAGAAGATTATATTTCTAGGTGATTTTTCACCGTAAAAACATACCCACTGACCAACAATATTAATATCAGTAGACGAAGATAATGTATTAGATATAAAAACTAAAGGTTTAATTCAATTTCTTTTGGCATGTCAATAATCCTACTTCATCCGAAGCGAACACACCAAATAAATATTTAACCCCGGTCCCACCGAGTGAACCTTTTAAAACTGAATTATTCAATTTCTTTTGTAATCCATTCCATTTAACCCCTAACATCACACTGAATCACTATCCCGATCCACCGTTTAAATACCCTTGGTATCCCCAAAAAGTAAAGTAATGCAAGGGCTAGGCGTAGCCGTACCCAGCCTGATCGATATTCGCAGGTTTGCCGAAATTTCCACTGGCAATGGAATCTTCAACATCTTCCACCACAAAATTTAAAAGCAGTAAAGAGCTCTACCATTTTAAAAACTATCATAAGTGATCAGATTATCACCGCCAACCCCATATACTTTTCTGCGTCTCGTGATATAATTTGCATGATGGTATTAGGGGAAAAAAACTACATTGAATATATATACCGTATTTTCCCATAAACGGTAATATGTATATATTTAAAAATCGAAAGATTGGAAAATATAGACTATTGGGTCGCGTAATTACCTGAAAAATGTTTCCATATCAATCATGGCCAATGTGATTTTTTCAGGGTAATTCAACTGTTTTTAAAAGGCTGATCAATTAAAATCGAATTTTTTCATTTTTGCCCAAAATAAACGTATGTCTTTGTATAAAAGTCTTATCAAAATATATATTGTATAGGATTAACTGCTATCGCCTCATTTAAAGCCGACATTGCGTTATAATGTGGGGTAACTCTAATCGATCCATAATTTAGCCTTTTCCTACATGAAACACATTTAAATGTCCGTCTGTGTGGGCGCCCAATAAACCACGCATTTATTTTCGCTAATTCGAGCCTAAGTCTCAAATCAACTGAAATCCAGTAAATACATGTCATAGTCGCTATATCCAAAAAAGAAGGGAAAATATGTATGCACGCCCCTCGTTTTAATGTCACCATAACTTTCGTCTCCCACCTGCGGTCTTGACCGAAGGTACCGGCTGTAAATTGCCGTTAGTTACCCCGTGTGTACATGATAGTCATCGTATAAAAATCCCGCCGACCGGTGGTAGGTAATGTCGAGGGTTTTAATCATTTTCAACATTTTTTATATTGATTGATAGTTAAATTAGAGGACAGGATTCCACCAAAACTTTTCATTCAAGAAAACGGAAGCGGATTTAAATAATGTATTACTAATACCATTACGACGGCCACGTGAACATCAATCCGCTAATTGCGCACCATCCCTATCAATGAGATATATAATTCTAAAAGCTATAACTTTGACAAATCTAAGAAAGAACCTGCCACCCCACCATTAATGCGAAATTCTATATATTATCAGATAGAACTTGATTTATGGAATATTACAAGGTGTAAAATCCAGTCTTTCCTTTGAATTAATTGAAGTTTCAATAATTCTCCGTAATATTAAAACATTCGGGAACAATTCTGATATACCCGCAATATACGATGAAAAACAGGAACTTGATTACCAGTTCCGGGTTATGTTAGGAACTACGCTAGCCATATTTTGTGTATAATACAATTTTAGATGAAGGGTAGAAAACGAGTGTAACCCGTCCCGAAGCCTGTCAATTGATGAATGAGTTACAAAAGATCGTACACGTCCTTATTATATTTACTCCTAGATTTAACTCTTGTGCCCTTCCTCTTCCCTCCGTTTTTTCTTTCCTCCCACACTCGACCGTCTAACTAAACGTTTCACGTTTTCTTCCGTCTCGTTCTCCTTCTCCTTCCAGTTACCGCTAAAATTCGTTGTCCGGTAGTTTTGAGGGCCCTTATACCATTTCGTTTTATGGATTCTTTTAAAGGTAAACCGCTGTTTACCATATCAGATAACACAGATCTACCGAATTCATTAACTGAAGGTTTCGCGGCGTTAAATAGAAAAGGAAGCACTTTCCGTGCAATACCACTTATGGCCGAAAAAAAACCGCTTCCCCTTCTGCGGCCGGGATAGAAAACGGAAATATCCTCAAATTCCCGCTCCTCTCCTTAATAAAGGGTCTGATAAAAATAGTTTTTTAAATTCCGCCTCTGAAGGAGGCGCGAATAACACTCTCATTTTACTGTTTATACTATTCCCAAACATTTAAGTTGAGCTTGATTCGCAAGTTCTAGTTGACTCGAGGGTGTTACGATCACGAATAAGGATGCCAAGGGTGACATCGAATTATTATACTCACCTATTCATCTAATTTTCCTCTAGGTTTTATACGGAGCAGGCAAGTAACACTCGAGTCTTTAGTGAAATGTAAAAGGTGACCATTTGATCCGTGATAAGAATAGAAATCTGATCCAAGATGTCGTGTTCAACAATTTGTAGACTGTATTATGTATTCCTTTTCCTCTTACCACTTGCTAAAGTAAACAGTCCACCAATATATTTACTAGTCTCGCCAAAAATCGTCGGCGGTTGAACTATATCCGTATACATATATAATAATACTACCCCACAATTATCAGGTAGAGAATCAAGGGAACGTGTTCATTCAGTTCACGCCCTCCGTATATTTCATAACCGGTATTAATATGAAAACCAATAATAATTTCGCGGCTTTTTTTCCGCTCAAATTTGGACGTATTACTTTTAAACGTCCCCCGTTCGTTGGTCTCAATTTCTCTCTCTTGATACGTGGTATAGTAATTCTTCTTAAATCCTTCATCCCAATGAACTATACCGTTACTATTAAAATAATTTATGAAATTATCACCGTAATAAACTTTTAAGTAATCATACACGTCCCTTATTAAGAGCTCACACGAGTCTCTTCATATCCCCCCGCGCTAACATTGCTATTCTCGGTCTATACAAATATGTATGCCTATCACGTTTATGGACGCTCTGTAATAAATTCGAGAGTGAATAAATCATCTTTGGATAATATAGCGTAATACTCCCCGGGAACATGATCGAAGCTAAACCTACTTCATATTCAACCCCCATTATAAGGTCATATAGGTTGTAGGTAATCTATTGGCAAATTTCGAAGGTGTATTTTTGGTATACGTGTCTAAACAGCCGAGACTGCTCAAATATATAGTGTGTTCACCAGCCATGTCGGTTTAAATACTACGACGGGTATATGTCAACGTATGGTATTTATAAGAAAAGTTCGTTATAGCGTTTTATCTAGGTCTTATATGCAGACTGCACGATAGAAACCCCATTTTCAGTAAACATATTTCTTCACCGTTCCGTTCTGATCTGAGACATCGATAGTAATGTAATCCAATACGTCCAATGGTATTTAAAGGTTTATAAATGGCATTATGCGGACCTTTACCACATGCACATCCTAACGTGAAGCAGTCTAAGAGATTAACCATTTTATCACCCAAGATGGTAGGTGAACGATACCCGAATACAGGTAAACGTATTCAACGCCCTGCTGGAATATATTTCTACTGTGATGAGGTCTCAACGCACCCGAACTGTATATTAAATACCGACTTTTTCATTGAACCAAACATATTAGCTGCTTTTAGCACTGGAGTTTAATCGTAATTGAATCAATCATCAACTTTGGCTCTTGCTCCTGCATCGATATGTGGAATGCTCATTCTCTTCGTGTCATCGTTCCATGAGAATAAACCGTCCCTGCGGATAGCTCCGCGAATTATGTTCTCCGTAAAATTTCAGATAATGTTCCAATAATTTGCCGTATTAAACGCTCTAGTCATGACATTCATATCACCACCCAACAAACCCGAAATGGACTTATAAATATACGTGTAAATGCGTTTTCCCATCTGACTCATTATAGATCGCGTTAAACTTGAATAGTAAAATCAACGTCTCCATGGTTTAATAGCGTTAATATAATTTCGGGAGAATGACTCCCACTAGCCCCACTTCATATTCCACTCCTTTCGGTAATGATATAGGGACGGACTAACCTATTGGTAAATTTTACACGCCCGATTTTCGGGTGGAAATGTACCTATACAAGGCATTGCTATTCACGTATATGATGTGATCGCCACACATGTTGAATGTAGATGTATGACTAACAATGGGCATCGGGTTTATAATATTATGTACATAAAAACCTCCACGTTCATGTTATGTCACACCTTATTCATGAATTTGTTATCGCCACAGATTGTCACGTCATTCAAGAAAATGTCCAAGCCTCTAACCGCCATGATGAATCATCCTCACCACCCCTCCGATCCAGGTAAAATATTATTATTACTTATTATTATTATTATTATTATTATTATTATTATTATTATTATTATTATTATTATTATTATTGCAGTTTTTGCAGTTATTATTATTATTATTATTATAATACACGTTTCACTCCGGTGCTTATTTAAAATTATCTTTACAGATCCTTCGCTGAAGACTTCCCATTAGATGAAGATTTGATGGGGAGTTAATAATAATAATGAAGCATCGCGCGTTGGTGGAGGTGTAGGAACCAGAAGGGGTCTTCACTCACCGAGGGAAAAGAACGGAGGGTAATAAAAGGTAGTGAGTACCATTCATTATGCGGCCGCAGTAGGGTCACACATTGACGTGGCAATGAAGTTAAGTAGTAGCATAACCGATACGCGAAGATGTGCACAGTAACCTTCCTCGAAAGAGGTATTCGATCGGCTATGCTATACTTGTGCGTTATTATCACCAGCGTGAGGATGCTAGGGCGACATGAATGAAAAAAAGTGCTTTCTATGTATGTACTCCACCCACCCTCACTATTAACGATTGACTCGATCTATGACTCCCTGGAGGAGGCCATTGAGTTTATAGCTAATAACTTGGAAGAAAGACTCAACCGTACTGAGGGTTCGGGTTGGTGTATGACCTCGCTAAGATAGGGTTGAACTTCATATTCACGCGGCGTGAGTTAGTGAATATTAATAACTTCCAGGTGTATCCCAAGGAGTCCGCGGTAGTGATCAGGTTATCAATATTCAGTCCGGGTACAACTGTGTCGTTACAGCGTTAGAAAAGCGTACGTGTACTGCGAGATAACCCTCCCACACGTATTAACAACCTCCTCGTGTCTTAATGAGGAGGATGGGGGAGGGACAATTTAATATCAAACACTCGCCAGATATGCCGTTGACCCATGACTCTTTCAAAACATTAGAAAAGGGGAAGGGGAATAACTCAACATATATCTGTATAAATTATGTGAATTATTCATGGGGAAACAGCGGAAAAAAACATTGGACGTACATCTAGCGAGGAAAGGTGGTAAACCCCCAAGTCCTCATTTGGTCACGTTGTTATTAAATCACCTGACGACCACGTCGCATTGATTAAAGATATGTTTGGCGTTTCGTGAAGAAGTTCCGACACGGATTCAAGCAAGGGGCGGGGGATTGAGCACGCGGGTGGTATGTGTTTTACAATTGTTTTGACTTTGTTTAATAGTTCCACCATCCGTGAGGCGCACACACAGGCCTGTACTGCTCGAACCACTGTCGAATACCCAGAACCCGGCCAAGAATTTAAAACAGTTTACTAAAGTTAAAGCTCTGCTGCCAATCTCGCACATGGCTTTCCTGGATTTTGAGGCGTATAATATTCAACCGAAAGACCGGAGAAGACGATCCAAGAATAGTATCTCGACAGAAAGCTTTCGCTTAACTGCTACGTGATCGTTGACGGTAGAACGGGGGAATATGTACCCATAGACTAAGTCACGGAGAGAAATGCGTTGATGATTGTTTGCAGAACATGAACCGGGACTGGGCGTTGATTGCGTGAACAAATGCGGTGCGTATCCTTTACATATGAGTCCTGAATCCGCCCGTAAGTTTGAAGCGAGCACTCATTGCGGAGGATTGTAAACGTCGAATTCAAGCTGGAGTCACGAAATGCGACATCCACGCTCATTTTGTGGGCACGGGACAACTTTGTGTGTACACTGTGTTCAACAGTGTATTTGAATATGCAATTTAAGGAGCAACTTTAAACAGTGTTCGTACACAATTTGTCATATGACATCGCCCTGGTCTTGAAAGAGGCGGGGGCTCAGCATGATTTTGAAATTCTGAAACGCGAGGGTAGTAAATTTTTACTCGGCCAGATCGGGCAATCTGAGATTCGTGGATAGCAACACGTGATTAGGGGGACCCTTTCTAGTCTCGCCTCGAGTCATATCAAACAGAAAGGTTCCCTCGAAATCGACACGTCAGTTGTTAACCCAGTATTCTCGGGATTGTCTCGATTTAGGTTTGGGTACGGGTAAACAGTACTACCCTTATGATTATGTGACGGGCTTCAATATCCTGCGAAAGCCCCTGGCATCCCTTCCTCGAGAGTGTTTTTCGATTCGGAACTTAGGCGGGAGAAACCCTTTCCAGCGGGGGCTATGACACGTGGTCAAGGTTTGGAACGCCCGCTAATTGCACCAATCTTCTAGTTATTATAGTTTTGTATTTGTTATAATGGATGTGGGATTATTAGCGGACGTTTATTTAGCTTGGAGGAAGGCTGCCATGTGCAATTCGGACTAGACCCTGCCCGTTTACCTGACTTCTACCTCTCTCTCACTCGATGCTTTACTATATTCCTCTAAAATTCGTCTCCCCCTCATTTCGAATGGTGAACTCTATCAATTAATTTGTAAAAACATCCGCGGCGGAGGTTTTTGTAGTCTAGTCGAAGGCGATGCGTAGCTAATAATCCAGAGTTAAAATCCCAGTTTTAGGGTGGGTGATCCTCAATCGTACATATTATACGTTGGACTTCACCAGTTTGTATCCCACAGTCATGAGTAAATACAAAATGCCCTTGGGTGAAATAACTGAACTTTCCCCTGTCGAATTAGAAAGTTTTGTCGCTAGCGATATTACCGCCATTGATTCACAGGGTGAATACGGTTATTTTATACTGCTCGATACCAAACCAGTTAGACGGGATGTTGCTCTATCAGACGGGGACGATCTCCCTCTCTCGCCATTCATCACATGAATGTGACTCACCAGGATCTATCGCCCTATAGTAAAAAACCTAATGAATAAGTTCAAGGTGAAGCTACCCAAGAAAAATGTTAAGTTGACGGGTACGCAATTTACCCATGCGTAATCACTTGATCTGTCTTCCGTTATTACAAACGTTGATAAGGCTCGGTCTCGAAGTTGATGTAATAAGGAAAGTGTACAAATTCAAACAGGATTTTTATTTGAGGGAATATATTCTGGAGAATGCCGAAAGGCGTGCTAAAGAGACCGATCCGGACAAGAGGAACACCATCAAAATCATAATGAATGGTCTTTTCGGTGTCACTATTAAAAATTCATTGAATTATTCTACCCACGAACTGTCGTCACCACCGGTGAAGGCCTCTCTTCTCAGGAATGTGTCCAAACACACGTACAAGTCTTTGGAAAAAAACAAAAATGGGTAACGACAGGTACATTGTAAACCATTGCAAACGAGTCTGTTATGGCTGAATCCCCGATTTATATCGGTTTCAGTATACTAGGACATGGCGAAGGATATGATGTATCGGTTCTATTACGACGTTCTTCGAAAAAAAAAAAAAAAGCAGTATGGACACCGAGTTTCCAGCTCCTTTATACCGACACTGACAGCTTGATCTTTTCCCTGGTGACTGATAACCTCAATCGGGAACTGAAGGGGTCGTGTGCTCAAAACCCTACATGGATTTGAGTAATTTCCCCAAAAACTCACGAATTGTATGATGAGTCACGTAAGGGGGGAAACTCGGGTTAGTGAAGGTTGAAACGGGGGCTGAACTCATGAGGGAATTTATCGGCGGCGGTTAAACCTAAAGTTTATTCGTATCTGACGGAAACTAGTCGTAGTAACACCTTGAAAGGTGTACAAAGATGCCGGCAAAAGACCATTCCACATGACCAGTATCGAGCTGTAATCGAAAAGATGAGATTACTTATACTCGTGTGCACAATTTGCAAAGAGTAGGAGGCACGATGTGTCATACGAGCCAGCGAAAGGTATCTCTCTGTCCTTTAGAGGACAAGAGATATTATGTGACCACCTTATAAATCGTTGGCGTATGGACATCCAGACATTGGGGTGGAAGAGGGTATAGCGGAGGAGGAGGGGAGGGGGAGGGGGAGGGGGAGGGGGAGGAGGGGGAGGAGGATCTAGAGAGGTAGTGGTGGCGCCGGTAGTTGCGGCAATCTCTCCAATTTTAAATATTCCCGCTCCTAGCACCTCGAGAATTCCTACTCCTCCTATTCCTCCTGACCCTACATCCATCACGTCATTTCCCACGGGTGAAAGGATGTTCAAAACGTCGAAGAGAGAATAGTAAAATATACAATGTTAATTCCTCTCTCTCTTCGACGTCTTTGACTTCTCCTCGACGGGAAATGGTTCACCCTCTCCTCCAGTTAAACGGGGGCGTATCACACCTTGACCGGGTGTCATAGTTTGTATATTTTACTATATATTTTATCTTATATTCATATATTTTAATATATTATATTGTATATAATGTATTTTTATTATATATAAATCATATACAGTTAGTTTTTTATATTTTGAATTATTATATTTAATTTTTTATATAGTTTGCATGTGGTTTTTACTTTACGTTCTATTTTATATTGTAGGAAAAACCTGTATGTATTTCATTATGGAAATTAAACAAATATTATTGCCGTCAACTTCCATTCACCCTAATTACTATTAAGGCTTGTATATAAAAAGGAGCGCGTAAAGTACACAACTATAGTCTTAAACGCGCTAACAGGTCCCTTCCCTGGGCAGTTGTTAGACCCGTTCGCTAATCCCGCTCGTATTATCATCGCGGGGTTTAGTAACAGTGGCAAGTCAGTCCTATGTCAAAAAATCATTGAACTCTATGAAACGCATTTCCAATACATTTTATATTGCGGGGTATCTGAACACTCGAAAACGCATCCCTCATAGGTCCCAAATTTAAAGTATCCAAAGAAATTTTAAATCCCTTTGATTACACTGAAAAGGGGCAGGACGGGGGGTTAATAAAGGTCTATTATTCATACTCGATGATTGCTTCCTTGAGGACCAGTGATAATAAATTTGTCACCAACGCCTTCACAGCGGGACGTCATTCATCTATTTCAGTTATATTCATAACGCAGAATATGTTTCATTCGGGCAAGTTTAGTAGAAGTATAAGCTTGAATTGCTCACATTATATTCTAATGAAAAATCGTGATTTTAGTCAAATTGAAACTTTAGGTCGGCAGTTATTCGGCCGTCAAAAAGCTTCAGCCTTTTCAGACATATATAAAAAGGCCCTATCACGTAACCGCTACGGTTATTTGTTAGTAGACTTCGCTCCGTCAACACCTGAACTGTTACAGCTCCGAACTAATATTCTGGGTGAAACGGAATATCAAATAGCTTACCAATATGGATAAAGAACGGATAAAACTGCTAAAAACTTTGTACGGAGATGCACGGGGTGTGGGTAGTTTCAGCGGGGGTGGACTCTTTATTCAGAGTAGCGAAAAATCTGAATAGCCAAATTACTCGTGAAAATGTTAAAGAATTCTTACGTGGGCAAAAGTCTTACACACTGCATAAAGTCACTCGAAAAAAATTCCCCAGAAGAAAAATCATATACCCACCCAAACCGAGAGTAATAGCGAGCACCGATTTAGCTGATATGTCTAAAATTAGCTCGGTATAATAATGGGTTTAAATATTTGCTAGTCTTTATTGACGTGTTTTCCAGATATCTACAAATTGTTCCCTTGAAAAAGAAGGATGGTGTTACTATGCGTCGCGCTTTGAAGAAGGTTATCGAATCTACCGAATTTTTGGGAATTTCACGTTTGAATAGCGATGAGGGTAGGGAATATTATAACAAACAGTCAGGGAATATCTAGATAGTAAAAATATAAAATTATATAGCGTTTATTCGAGAGAAATAAAATCCTCTATAGCTGAAAGAGTCATAAGGACTATTAAGGGTCGTATATATAGATATCTCACACATAAGAATACCTTAAAATACATTAACGTCTTGCGCGACATTGTTCAGAGTTATAATCATACCCCCCATAGAAGTTTGGGTCGCACCCCGCAAGAGGTTCACGCATTAACGGATAGAGATGACATTGAACGTCAATTCTCGAGCATGTATAAAAAGGCTGTTCTCGTTAATCCTCCCGCCATTTCGCTCTTGAATGTTGAGACGTTGTACGTATTGCGATGAGCGTCGCAACGCAATTTTTAGGAGGGGATATACAATTCAAAATACTCTGGAAATTTTTAAAATCCGAAAAGTGGATACAAGGCAAAATCAGGGTCGTATACTTCTTGGAAGATTTAGCGGGTGAAGAAATAAAGGGCGTATTTTATCGTGAAGAATTAATTCGCACAAATCTACCAGAAACGTATGATATCACTATTCTGGGAAGGAGGAGGAAAGATAATAAAACTCAATATTACGTTCATTGGAAAGGTTATCCGAGTCAATTCAATTCCTGGGTTGATGAGTCTCAAATTGTACGGATATGAACCGTAAGCAACCTTTAATACGTAAAAATAAACTAAAAAAACTTTATTTTATTCATCTCTGGTTTATCACCCAGTGAAAGAAGTAAAGTTATTCCCATCTTAAACGGTGGTTGGTGTCTACTCTCTCGGAAAATTTTTAGAAATTTTCTTTGTGGTAATCTAAACTCAAGATAAGAAGTTTATTAAACACTTAAGAAAATTGTAGACGAGAAATTCATCTTGTGTCCTTGAAAAACAACGTCCATATCTAAGAAGAAAAATATACTGAAAAGTCGTTAAAGGGGGACTATTCTATCGGTTTTATTGCCTATCTGCTGCGAGTTTGGTAGGGAGTCTTTTTAATTGAAAATGAAGGAGTTTTACGTTATCCCTGCCATTACCTATGAGAGGTTAATGAATAGAAAAGAGGTTTGTGATCGTGATATTAATAACCTAGAGGGCACTGGCAAGTTGGATACGGCAGCTGTTAGTAGTAGTGGACACGTCTCCCTTAATATCCAAAAACCACCTATGCCGGCTATATCGCTCACGGGACCTCCTCCTCCTCCTCCTCCTCCTCCTCCTCCCCCTCCTATAGAAAATGTAGGTGCAGTGACTGGAGGGGAGGAGTGGTAAACGCCCCCATTTACATTGAAAACAATTAAAGGGGGACATGACTCGCAAAAAGAGCAATCCCGATTTAACAGGTATTATTCCGATATTTTTTAAAGAACCCCAAAAGTCATACGTTACGGCTTTTGCTTAAGCACTTACAAGATTCTAACACGGTTGAATGGAATGAAGAAGGAGATTTAACTCATCCGCTCGCAGGTTATAATAATTTAGATATAGCTCGAGAATTTCAAGGGAATAAAAAAACCCACGTTGATAATATTTCGAATTATCGCTACTTCATTGAAATGGCGGGGGTTAAAGATTGGATGTTAAGGAATATAGCCATTAAAAAGCAAATCGAAACGTGGCGAAATATGGGAAAAAGGGAAAAAGGGAGGAGGAGGGGGAAGAGGAGGAGGAGGAGGAGGAGGGGGTGGGGGGAAGGTGAGGGCGGGGACATGCGAAAAACAAGATGGGGCGACAAGTGTGTGGGTGGCTTATTAACATTTTAGGAACAATGATATCGGAGCTGTTTAGTCACGTGATAGTGATTTTGATAAAATGAGTCATGCGGGTGGATGACTTGAAGGATTGTCACATCAAGACGTGAACTCTCGCCATGGGCTTCATCAACCTCTTCGCACAAGTTAGCGAAAAACTTGTTAGCTAAATTTAAAAGCTTTGAGGTGTTAGATGAAACGTCGTCGTCTTCGATACACGGTCGGGAAAGTGCTGGAGAAGATGTTTGTGGTATATACTAAGGGGTGTGATGTCAAGGAACAGGTTAGAAAATATATAGTAGCCGTAGTATGTTTCGTTGAAGTATTGTTTTTGAAAAAGCGAATGCGCATATTATCGCGTTCGTGTTTGTACAGTTTTTTTCTAATGTATGTATTTGTATGGAATATTAATTCATTCCCCTGTATTTAGGAGGTTGGTTAAATATTATAAATAACAATTCCGTCTGTAATTTGATTTTTCAACCTCTTTCAAACTCTGTATAATAAATAAACAAAATTGAAATGTGTACCTTTGTCCTTGTGTTCGCCACCTAGATTATGACTCAAATTCTATGAAAAATAAAATTTTCACGTTGGCGTGAAGTCAGCTGGGCAAATATGGCGATAAGGTCTCGTTTCTTCATATGTGTGTGTGTGCGTGATTCATCATCAGATAACATTGACTCTGATATGGTTATTGGGGAGATATCACATGTGGATGAAGTCAGTCGCCAAATATCCTTTTATCATGATACTCTGAATATCTAAGCAGCTGTGTGTATAATATATAAAAACAAATGTAACGGCTGAGAGAGAGAGAGAGGGAGGGAGGGAGGGAAGGAGGTAGGGAGGGAGGGAGGGAGGGAGAGAGAGTATATTCGCAATATGCATATATAAATTTAGAGATTTTATAGGAGGAGGATGAGGTAAACGTCCCGGTTACTTTGAAAACAATTAAAGGGGACATGAGTCCGCAAAAAACAGTGAACTGAGTCTATTTGGGGTCAGGGTGGGGTCAAGTTTTATTCCCGTAGAGTTACGTGACATCACAGGGGTAGAAAAGTGGAGTCAATTTGGGTGGGGGTTGAAATGTTGGTTTTTATTCCCTGAGAGTTATGTGACGTCACAGGGGGTAGGAAAGGTGGAGTCAATTTGGGGTCAGGGGTTGAAAAAAGAATGGTTTTATTCCCATTCCCAGAGTGTTATGTGACGTCACAGGGGTAGAATAGTGGAGTCAATTTGGGTGAGGGGTTG
>NC_061107.1:92021810-92034310 GCF_015104395.2 Macrobrachium nipponense
TCGAAACAGATCGATTGCTGCAATCAAGGGAACACGTAGCCCAATAACCACAAGCAATGACCACAAAAGATGGCATTCATGATTTTGAAAACTAATATTTGTTATCAACCTCCCGCTTTCATTGTCTTGTTATTGTGCGAATACATATATCAGGCAATTCATTGGAAAATATGAATTTCTGAAATCAAGGTAGGTACAACCTCTCTTTAAATTTTTGTTCGGTCTGAGATACTTACTATAATTATCTTAATGTCCAGTATCAAAAAGATCATCGTCATTGAAGCTTTATTACTATCATTAGTGTTATAGAGTTTATACTAACGCCCTTGCTGATAACCTCAAGCATAAATGCTCACATGTGAAAGGTACTATATCAATAAGCTAGCATGCTCATAAACCGATACACAATTTACACGCTTACATTGCTTACACAGGCACCCACTTGTTGCTTTTACATTGGTATAAGCATGGGTTGTTCCTCTCGCTCTCTCTCTCTCTCTCTCTCTCTCTAATCATGATGCTCGATCCAGAACAAAAGGAACGCAGTATTTTAATTATAGAAGCAATCATTTTTCATTGCTTCATCATGTTTTTCAATCTAAACCTATATATATATGAATATATATAGATATTATATAGTATTATATATTATCTATATATATTATATACTATATATATATGTGTGTGTGTGTGTGTGTGTGTGTGTGTGCGCGTGTGTATGTGTATAATTACTGTATGTAGTCTCCCTGATTCAGTTGATAGACTTTATATACATATATATATATATATATATATATATGATATATATATATATATATATATATTATATATATATATAATATATATACATAAGTGTGTGTGTTTTACTGAATGTGGTCTCCCTGAGTCAATTAACATACCTTGAAAAGTCAAGATTTATATAGACTAAGTTATATAAAATGCCGAACCGGATAAGAAATTGAAGAACTATATGCTTAAAAAATCCAGACTCGAAATATATTAGACAACAGATGAACATCAAAGGCATTTGTACATTTTTATGAGCCATCAAATTCCTCCAGTAGAAGCGATAGGTTAGGCCTATAAGTTTTAGTATTCGAGGTTTTCAGTCTGAAACAAGTATTATTGACAACAAAAGGTGAATGCATAATTAAAGGATCTGGTTTTTTGGGGGGTCGGGGTTGCGGGGAGATGGCAGGGCTCATGGGATGGAGCCCTTG
This sequence comes from Macrobrachium nipponense, assembly GCF_015104395.2. Lineage (NCBI taxonomy): Eukaryota > Metazoa > Arthropoda > Malacostraca > Decapoda > Palaemonidae > Macrobrachium > Macrobrachium nipponense. The sequence continues at coordinate 92,023,031 of NC_061107.1, forward strand.
TTAGGTTAAAAATAATTAAGTTTGATAAAGTTTTTCCATAAAGAAAACACAAAAAACTTACAAGGTATTTTTTTATTTATCAACTCATTATCTTTAAAAAAAACTACGTTTTAAGAGGAAAACGGGCTATTTTATCACTGATAGATAAAAGTGATATATATAGGCTGTGAATCTCACGCTAATGTAAGCACAAAGAAAGAAACATACGGAGAGAAAATCAGTTCTATTTACAAGCCTCATTAATATACTCAAGGACATCCTAGCAGGGTCTTTCATATCCAAGCACACAATGTACATCTTCAGCAAGCTCTCGTAATTTTTATATCCTGCAGAGGACGAGTTCTTGGTCTTGTAACTCTGGAGCAAATGCAAAGACCAAATCATTAACAATGTCGTTTGCATTCCAAAGAACGAGAGAGAGAGAGAGAGAGAGAGGACAGAGAGAGAGACAGAGAAAGAGAGAGATTAGCCAACAGGTACCCTGTTTAGAATGCACGCTATAGTCAGATCTGGTTTGGTGATAAACCAGATCTCTTGTTACTTATGTATAAGGCAAAAAAAAATGTAGAGGAAAATAAGAATAGAACAAAAACAGAAAATGTCATTTTGGAATTCGGAACAACAGACTTAACTCGCGCATTCAGAAGAGATGTTCTTCTATCTTTCCCTTGTTCAATAAACATTTTACTTTTTCTCACTCTGTTTGCAGATTGTTTATGGATTTATTTCTTTATTGTTTCATATCACTTCTTGCTGATATAAACTTTAACTCTCTATGCGTTATTTCATGCCTCCATTGATTTTCTTTAGCCAATAGAAGAATAACATTACTAACAATATTTTTTGGGGTCTTATATCTATATTAACCATCAGACATGTATGGTTTTGCTCCGTGTGTGCATCTGTGTAAATATATATACATATATACATACATACATATATATATAGCATATATAGGTATATATATATATATATATATATAAATATATATATAATATATATATATATAGAAGTGTATATATATATATATACATATGTATATATATACACATCCATATATATATGTGTGTGTGGGTATGTGTATGTACAAGTAAATACATATTACAGGTGTATTCATGTGTCTGCTTACTACTGTCCATAAATTTACTCAAACGGCTTTTCTTATTTCAATACAAACCATTGTATCATTCACACAATTGTATTGACATGAGTAATGAAGGAACAATCAAAATAAGAGAATTGAAAGTAAATAAATGAAAATGAAAATAGTCAGTAAATTAAAAAATACCTCTATTAATTGATCGAACAATATTGTTTGTCAGATAAACTATAATTCTAATAAACAGCTCTATAATCACATCGGTATCTTCATATGCTAATGCTTAGAATTTAAGACCAGCAGGAATCATGAGATATACTTTCCTCTTTCCCACGATAAATGTTCGTAGACATCGCACCTTAATTACCTCGGGGATTTTTCACCGAATGTGAAAAATCCTTCACATCAGGGGATGTGACTGAAGTGATGTGATTCAAAACCAATAAGTTATTTATCTTTTTTTGCTGTGTAAGTCCATCTTTAATAGGTTAAATTGTTGACGAATGCAATCAGTCTGATGATGCCCAATCAAAATGTTGATTCTGTATCAAGATGTATTCAAAATTCAAAGGTTTATTGATATACGTACATCAAATGGTGTGTAGCAGCATGCTGCTACACCCACCAACTAAATTAAAAAAAGATAAATAATAATAATAATAATAATAATAATAATAATAATAATAATAATAATAATAATAATAATAATAATAATAATAATAATAATAATAAGTTTTGTTAAAAATGGTTGCTGCTTCAGCACTATTAATCTAGTAGAGAGTCTTCTCTATTTTCCTGATGACAGCTTTCTCTCTGTTGCTTAGACTGGCGAGCAACGCACCAAAGGGGATGGTAAAATTCGCAACAGAGAGAAAGCTGCCATCAGAAAAAAAGAGAAGACTATCTACAAGATTAATAGTGCTGAATCAGCAACCATTTTTAACAAAACTTGTCAACGAGAGGGTCTCCTTCCGAAATAATAATAATAATGTCTCAAAAACTTCAAGGCCCTACACCCACGAATAGCAGAACAACTCCAGCATTGTATCACAAATCACCATGCACCCAAATGGATGACCACAGAAAGAACATCCTTATTCCAGAAAGACAGGAGTAAGGGAAATATAGCCTGCCTACCAATAATGTGGAAGTTACTAACAGGTATCATCAGCGAAAGGCTATACAACTACCTAGAGGAAATAAAACACCATCCCCCACCAACAGAAAGGCTGCAGAAGGAAGTGTAGGGGCACAAAAGACCAGCTCCTGATAGACAAAATGGAAATGAAGAACAGTAAGAGAAGGAAAACCAACCTAAGCATGGCATGGATAGACTATAAGTAAGCCTTCGACATGATACCACACACATGGCTAATAGAATGCCTGAAAATATATGGGGCAGAGGAAAACACCATCAGCTTCCTCAAAAATACAATGCTCAACTGGAATACAATAGTTACAAGCTCTGGAATAAGACTAGCAGAGGTTAATACAGGTGAGGGATCTTCCAGCGCGACTCACTGTCCCCACTACTCTTCGTAGTAGCCATGATTCCCATGACAAAAGTACTGCAGAAGATGGATGGTGGGTACCAACTCAAGAAAGGAGGCAACAGAATTAACCATCTGATGTTCATGGACGATATCAAGCTGTATGATAAGAGCATCAAGGAAATAGATACCCTAATCCAGACTGTAAGGATTGTATCTGGGGTCATCAGGATGGAGTTTGGAATAGAAAAATGTGCCTTAGTCAACATACAAAGGGGCAAAGTAACAAGGACTGAAGGGATAAAGCTACCAGATGGGAACAACGTCAAACACATAGAAGAGACGGGATACAAATACCTGGGAATAATGGAAGGAGGGGATATAAAACATCAAGAGATGAAGGACACGATCAGGAAAGAATATATGCAGAGACTCAAGGCGATACTCAAGTCAAAACTCAACGCCGGAAATATGATAAAAGCCATAAACACATGGGCAGTGCCAGTAATCAGACACAGCGCAGGAATAGTGGAATGGACGAAGGCAGAACTTCGCAGCATAGACCAGAAAACGAGGAAACATTTGACAATACACAAAGCACTACACCCAAGAGCAAATACGGACAGACTATACATAACACGAAAGGAAGGAGGGAGGGGACTACTATGCATAGAGGACTGCATCAACATCGAGAACAGAGCACAGTGAAGATGAGTGGCTCAAGAGTGCATGGGAAGAAGGACTGATAAAAGTAGACGAAGACCCAGAAATATACAGAGATAGGAGAAAGACAAGCAGAACAGAGGAATGGCATAACAAACCAATGCACGGACAATACATGAGACAGACGAAAGAACTAGCCAGCGATGACACGTGGCAATGGCTACTGAGGGGAGAGCTCAAGAAGGAAACTGAAGGAATGATAACAGCGGCACTAGATCAGGCCATAAGAACCAGATATGTCCAAAGAACGATAGATGAAAATAACATCTCTCCCATATGAAGGAAGTGCAATACGAAAAATGAAACCATAAACCACATAGCAAGCGAATGTCCAGCACTTGCGCAGAACAAGTACAAAAAGAGGCATGATTCAGTAGTAAAAGCCCTCCACTGGAGCTGTGCAAGAAACACCAGCTTCCTTGCAGTAATAAGTGGTACGAACACCAACCTGAAGGAGTGCTAGAAAACGATCAGGCAAAGATCCTCTAGGACTATGGTATCAGAACAGATAGGGTGATACATGCAAAGAAGAAAGTATCACTCATTGATGTCGCAATACCATGGGACACCAGATTTGAAGAGAAAGAGGAAAAAAATGGATAAGTATCAAGACCTGAAAATAGAAATAAGAAGGATATGGGATATGCCAGTGGAAATTGTACCCATAATCATAGGAACACTAGGAACGATCCCAAGATCCCTGAAAAGGAATCTGGAAAAACTAGAGGCTGAAGTAGCTCCAGGACTCATGCAGAAGAGTGTAATCCTAGATACGGCGCACATAGTAAGAAAAGTGATGGACTCCTAAGGAGGCAGGATGCAACCCGGAACCCCAGACTATAAATACCACCAAGTCGAATTGGAGGACTGTGATAAAGCAAAAAAAAATAATAATAAGTAAATGTATAGATAAGTAAAATAGCAATGAAAAATCTTAACCATTCATTACAAAAGCCAATGGTACGCTAAATCAAAAATTGTATTAAGAAAGTTAAATAAATCCATTATCAAGATACATCACACTGAAAAAGCAGGATAATCGTAGGGTCGTAGTACCCATCAAGCCACCAATTCTCACTCTTCATCTGTAAAAATTGGTAAACTGGGATCACAGTCGTTGGTAACTTTTTTTTTCTTTTTTTCACCAACTACCGAGCTTTCATTTTCTCCATTCGAGTCCGTTTGTCCAGAATATTGTAGCATTTTTCATTTTTTTTATTTTTATGTGTTTCTTTTTTTTCATTTTATTGTTTTTTCTCGGGCATAGATTAGAAAAAGGTATTAGTTTCCGTCCCATCAGCTGATGGTCTCAGAAAAAAGTACTAAATACATATTTTTCATTTGCCATTATTAAATAATAGGCCTTTTTCCACCAGGTACACTGCATTTCGTGGATGACTCCAGAGTTATTCTTGCATCCCAGGCACTTCTTATCTGTTGCAGAGCTGCCAACATAAGGTGATACTAAGTAGCTTGGCAAAGGTGGATAAGGCCAAATCAGATAAAGTGATTGAGTAACAACGCTCGGTCTAGAAAATAATTGGCTTTTGTCTTTATCTCAACTTGGAGAGAAGAAACCAAAGGTAAAAAGCAAAATTATTCTTTGTAACTTAAAAGCTTATTATTATAGATATGTCATTTGGCTTACACTTAATTAACAAATAGGACTTGGTTTCGATGTTCAATGCAAATAAGTTTAGATAGAAGGAGAGTACCGTGTTTACTGCGCTTTGCAATCAATTTAAATTTCCTAAATATAATAAATAAAAAATTTAATGTAATGCTTTGCGTCACTGGAGGATCTATGAGAGTATCGTATCAAAAGGATAGAAGTGCTGCAGAGTAAAATTTAGATACCCTGAAGCGTTGAATGTTTATCAAAAGATGAAAAAAATGGAAATAAAAAACCAATGTGTATGAATAATCATAGAGCCCTTCTCACTTTTTGTGACGTAGTGCGCTTTGCAGAAGTCTTTTTCCCAGGAGCCAGGTAGCCTTAAGGATTGCATTTGCATATGCAAATGGATCCTGTTGATCGCAAAGGCAACTGGATGACTGCATCGCTGATGCCTGCTTCTTTTAATGAATTTTATCCAATTTTGGGTTGAGCCGTACGGTGCCGTTTCAAAAGCAAGCGGTATTTAACCGGAAAAAAAACCTGTATACGGGAAAAGGGCCTTTCTGGTTGGGTTGCTTTGGGTCGAGTTCGAACTCAATCTAGGCTAATCGGATTCCGCCTGTTCGCTCTTTATTATCTGTTTCTATCGAGACTAATATGATAATGTCTGACCTGATCTATAAAAAGGGAAAAATTACAAAAAGTATTCAATTAACTTTGCTGGTATTTGCTGACTGCTTTTTCTAATCTTTGTTTTTTAGTGGCGTCCTGATAATGTCACTTCAAAATATGTCATCTTAAGACATTTGATTACCAGTGCATGAATTTCTGTTGTATTGAATATTGAAGTCATATATATATATATAATATATATATATATCTATATATATATATATATATATATATATATATGTATATATATATGTGTGTGTGTATATATATACATATATATAATGTAAATAAATTCTCTGTTAAAACACGATAGGTCTCGAGTATGAAAGGCCCATTAAAACACTCCCCCCCCCCCCCCAACCCCCATCCCATTTGATAAGGGTGGGTGTCAGTCCCGCCGAAATATAGTCCTTAAGGTTTAAACACGTGTTTTAATGGGCCTTTTGTGCTTGAGATATATATATATATATATATATATATATATATATATATATATATATATATATATGCGTGTGTGTGTGTGTGTATTCAAAATTACAGTTCACAAATCCAAAGGAGAGAGAAAATGGAGATTAGGCCTGTGTGAATTGATTATGTAGAAGTGTAAGAAGAATTTAAGACAGAGAAAGATGACGAGGTACAGAAATGGTGAAATAGCTCTTAAAAGAAAAATGGACCACTGCTTGAGACGATTCGGTCGTGAAGTGAGAATGGAAGACGGTAAGTTCAAGGAAAAGAAATGACTCTTAAATGCTGAGAGGCAGGAGAGCAAGTTGACCTAGACATTGGAGGAGAGACTGAAAGGAATAAGTCGGGGGAAGGAAATAATACGAAGGAAGCAGTATACATACCTAGGTGTCTTGGACTGATGGTGAAAATTCCATGCTTCATTTCAGTTACTATTTTTTTCTTCTTCTTTGATTCACTCGCCTCTGTTGAGAATCATTCTCAATATTAGTTCTTATTCGTTTGCCTCCACCGAGGACATTGAATCAAAATGCTGTCAGTTCTATCAGTGATTCCCCCTTCACTTCATTGGTTGATCTTCTTCATCTCTTGCGCAATGTGGCTTCTCTCTCTCTCTCTCTCTCTCTCTCTCTCTCTCTCTCTCTCTCTCTCTCTCTCTTCTATATTTATGCCACCTCTTCTTACAATTACTGTGAGTAAATCGATAAACCTCTCTACCACCGAACATTGCGATTCTACGATTCGCATCTGTTTTTCTTTTCTTTTTTTCCTGACCTTTTCTTCACTTAATGCTAAGTGGACACTGTAGAGTAAAATTGGAATGTTGATCGATTAAATCTAGCGAAATTGTTTTATAGTTTGTGTCCAACAGAGTGTATTTGGCAATGCAACTCACTCAGGCTGCAGATTTGTGTGTAGCGAGATGTCACAACGAGATACCTATACTTGTGGTTGTTCCAGCGTTCCGCTCCTTACAGATTTGCACGACGATTTAGTGATGCGTGTGGGTTGCTTTTAATTTATTTCCAGATTAATTCTGAGTCGGTTCGTTTGTTGGATGGTCTGGGGTGAGGCAAAAATGGGAAATTATTTTATACACTCACACACACACACAAAGACACATTCATATTTTATTTTTATAATGTATATATATATATATATATATATATATATATATATATATATTACACATATATGTATATAAGTCATATCACATTACCGTGATTCATATACATACATCGAGCTACAATGTCCTTTAATATCTAATTCGCTCTACCTCGGAATTAAGATATTTTCATATATACTTAACCGAAGGGAAATTTTTTCTCGATAATAGATTTACCTGTACCTATGCGTGAACACAGGAGACATTCAAATCCAGGCACGTCAGTGAAGCTCTTCCACCCCACCACCGCGCCCAGGTACAGGTAAATCTATTATCGAGAAAAAATTCCCCTTCGGTTAAGCATATATATACTATATATATATATATATATATATATATATATATATAGATATATATATATATGTATATAATATATATATAATATATATATATATATATATATTATATATATATATATATAGATGTATGTACGTATGTGTTTCTATGTGCATAAAATGAATTCCCCTTTTCCCCTTACCCCAAACCATCCAAGAAACGAACCGACTCAGAATTAATCTGGAAATGAAGTAAAAACATCCCACACGCATCAATAAAAGTCGCGTAAATCTTTAAGCAGCTAAACCCATTCTCGACCGGCAATATCGAGGAAAGGAAACACACACACAAAAAAAAGGCCATCCAACAAAACGGCAACAAGGCTTCAGCTGCAATTGCTTCATTAATGACTGCCAATGGCAGAAGTGGGGCGACCGAAATTGGTCGTTATGTCGTGCAAAGTGAAGGCTATATATCAGCTTAAAAGTAGTGAAGGTATACGGGGTTATTATCTGCCATGACGCATGAAGAATCCCCCTCTTTCATAGATACTGGATGTTACCTAGAGTGATTACCCGCGCCATTTCTCGTTGTTCCTTTCAATTGCATCGACAGCGAGCGGTTTCTTTGGCGATTTGGGAATGTCTTCTGCTGTTGCTATTGTTGGTGCGACTGTACCTGTTGTTCATGTTATTGTACAGTAATTCCGGGTAATTTTACTTACACATCTGTTACGGATCGCTGGTTTCCTCCCAGATGAATGTGTCGTGATTGTGCTCTTGTGTGTGTGTGTGTGTGTGTATGTGTGTGTGTACACCTTCTCGAGTATTTGAAGTGGCCTTTTATGTAACACTTATTCATAATAAAAGAATAAAATTGTCACAGTTGATAAGTAAATAGGTCTACAAGTAAAGCCTCGAAGTATTTTAATAATAGTATAAATAAGAAAAACTGAAAATCAAAGAGTTACTAGAAGTAATTACTGCGAACAACAGAATTAGCAAAAAGGGATAAATCACGTGAACTTAATCAACAATCTACTTTTGCTGTGTTTCTTATTCTCTCTTCGTCTCCCTCGCTTCTACAAAGTTATACTATATATAATCCCGGTTTAGAGTATAGGTAAGCAGTCCTGGAGCATAGAACATCAAAGGGACTTGCATAACATTAGATCAATAGCTCTGAGATGTTTGATACAAAATTATTTCTTCAGGGGTCTTAGATCTATGGGCCTTTGACATTCTTAAAGCACTAATTATGGTTAAATGCAGCAATAATAACCATTTACACATCTTAAAACAACCGCATAATTCAGTTACGTTAAAAATCAACGCAGAGTTTTTGTATTTATGTAAGCGTTATTAATCGATGAGAAGTGATAGACCAAGAAACGCGTGAAAGTATGGAAGGAGAGTATATAATACAGGAATATTATCAGAACATTTAAAATTCTATAGATAAGCAATGAGCCTAGACAGGATTTTATACTTTGTAGATCGTTAAACTAGCTTTTAGAAACTTGTAGACCCAGAAGTCATTTTGGAATCTTTCGTATATGGGACCACAGAACCTTGAAGCAATGGAACTGGTTCTGTTGATTTATAAGTATATCAAAGTTATAATATGACATCCTCTGGGTTTGTGTCTGGGTACATTAGAGTAACTTGAGGCCTTTTTTGAGGTATTTAGAATCTAAAATAACTAAAGGGCCACCTTAGATCCAAGCTAGTAGGGTAATGTCAGGGGTTATTATGAACTTCAGGATTAAAATAACGAAGGCCATTTAAGTGATAAAAGAGCTTTTCTGGAACTTTGGAGTGTAAAAACTACCAAAGATCTCTACTAACTTCAAAATCTAAGAAAACAGACTGAGTTTATGGGTCTACGTGCATTAAAGTAATTTAAAGGTTTTTTTTCTTCTTGCACTTTGGAATCTAAAAGCAACAAAATAGGATTTTATTAGGTCAAGGGCCATTTGAGGTATACTGAAAAAAAGAGAAGGAACTTCATAATTAAAGAATAATAAAAGGGCTCTCTGAAGCTAGAGAATCTAGGAGCAACAAGGGACCACCTGTTATGTCAGTGGAGCAATAGATCGAAAAGGTTTCTTTTGGTCTAAGAGCCATTAGGAATATTGGACTTCTGTGAGACTTTAGTATCCACGAGGAATGAAAAGGTATAAGCAGGATTTTAACATCTAAGAACTAAGAAAGAATATCACTGGAATCTTCAAATCTAAGAACAGTTTATTGTGTCTTGAATGCTATAGAATCTACGAACAATATAATTTAAAAGCAATAAAATTGGCATTGTAGGACCTTGAAAATAGAACATCGGTAAAGTTTTTATTGCGAAACTTTAGTCAAAGAGCGATGAACTGGTTCCTTTGGGTTTTCAAAAGTCTTGAAAGAATATGATTAATTATTTGGGACTTTTAAAATACCAGCATGGTAAATCAACTTTTTATTTTGGGATAAAATGCTGATGAAAACGGTTCTTTTAGAATGCCCAAGTAGTAAAATGCTGAGCATTTAGGAAAAAAAGGAGATATGGAATCATTGCTCTTTTGGAATATGTAAAACATCAGGAGGGCTTTAAAACCTAATCATAATGAAGTGAATTTAAGAATTTTACAGAAATGGAGCCTTGAAATTATCTTCCTTATTTATGAAGCGCATAATATATTCATTTCCGAATTTCTGTGCTGTGTTACTCAAGAAACGAGATACAACGATAATTCCTTAGCCACATCAATTTAGTTTTTATGTATTTTACATCTTATCTGCAATCCTTCTTGAAAGATGCTGATATAATCATCATAAATATGCAATGTAAATGGAAGGCCGAAAAGAGAAATAAACATGAGATGGCTTAGAAACCCTATGCTTGTTTGTTTGTTTGTATGGTGCTATTCAGCAACGGGACCAACGGCTTTCGTGACTTCCGAACCACGTCGAGAGTGAACTTCTATCACCAGAAATGCACATCTCTTACCCCACAGTGGAATGCCCGAGAATCGAAATCGCGGCCACCGAGGTGGCACGGCAACACCATACCGACCACGCCACTGAGGCGCTATAGAAACCGAAAAACAGTAAGCTAAACACTTCATAAACTTTTTCATTCATTCTATTCTTTCAAGCGTTCATTGCAGCTAAAATTACAGTCCTCTATCAACTGCGTAAATTTTCCATTTAGGCTCAAATAACAAAAGAGAAAAAAAGTGGAGAAAAAGGTACCTGGTTCGTGCACATTTTCACACACCCATATCACATTCAGACACGTAAACCCATTATTATGACCGGTCACACGGGGCCATTTGCATTTATTTGAACTTTCTAATAACCCGTCTGTATCTGTCTCGTCTAGAGAACTGTCTGGAGGCTGCTTTGTTTATCCGCTTACGGAAGTCAATTGTCTTGACATATATATTCATCTTTCACCGCGCCAAGTGGGCTTTTTGCAAACAAGAATGCGAAGTTTTGTTCGACGTTTTTTATGTCGGTTTTTTTTTTCTTTCAACGGGAGCTTGGAAAGTGAGCAGGCTTCTCACATCTACACTACATAGCCGTCTTTTTATCAGATTTCTCTACCATAAATTAATTTTTCTCTACAGTTTCACACTCAGTCAAACATGTAGTTAGTGAAATTCTGATATTATGTATACATGCACTCGTACAGACACACACATACACACACACATATAGTATATATATATTATATATATATATATATATATATATATATATATATATAATATATATATATT
>NC_061107.1:92039310-92046810 GCF_015104395.2 Macrobrachium nipponense
AAACTTTGAGTAAAACTGGTTTTTAGCTTACAGAATCAGAAAGGCATTATGATGTAAAACAGATTTTTATTTCTATTATTTTTTTTTCTATTTCTTGTTTATGCCCATGACTATCTGATACCCCCAACAACTGTAAACACTTTCCGCACAATTTTATTTTCCTTCGATTCTTTTTCAAGGAAGGAATAAACAACAAGATTATCCATTCCTTTTCGTTGTGTCATTTAATCTTATGTTTTATATTCACATCTCTGAAGGAAACACAGGACTCGCTTTCTGTTTGAACACCGCTGGAGAGCATTTAAGGTTTACAGATGGTGAAAAGATGTATTCAGAAATCTTGTTTGTAAATAATACTTTTAACGCAATTTTTCCATATTTAGAAAAAAAAGCTCTACTGTAGACAAAGAATTATGGTGCTAACAATTTTCCCTTAATCAATATCTGATATTTGATATTTTTACATAACATTGTAAAATCCATCACTAACAGATGCTCTTAAGAATGATGAGTCATTAAGTTAAGTATATTTTAGTTTTACCAGACCACTGAGCTGACTAACAGCTCTCCTATGGCTGCCCCGAAGGATACTTGTACGTGGCTAAGAACCAGTTGGTTACCTAGCAACGGGACCTCCAGCTTATTGTGGGATCCGAACCACATTATATCGAGAAATAAATTTCTAATCACCAGAAATAAATTCCTCTGTTTCCACGTTGGCAGAGCGGGGAATCGATATTCGGACTGCCGAAACGGGAGGCGAGCACGACAGCAATTTTTCCCATTAAATACTGAGAAGAAAAATTACAGCTGTGTTTCTGTACTAATTATTATTTTTACCGCTCTTTTATTACTGGTAAGTATTTTTGCAAAACATAAAACAGAGCTGCCCTATTAGCTATATCTGACTTCATTCAGGATTTCAGTCCGATAACTCTGTCTGTAATATACCAACTTCCTAAACAAATATTAAAAAAAAAAAAAAAAACCAGTTAAGTGTTCGTTTACATAGCAGATGGTTTTGACTCGGTGTTTGCCTTTCTTCAGTAATTATTTAAGTTCTCAGACTAGGGTCACCACTAAGGATAATCAAATGTTTCCACTAGAGTTAGACTGTCATGGCGTCTGAAGTCAATCACTTGATAATGGGCTGCTATGCTTTCTTGGATAACCACATAATTTCATACGAATATCCCATCCTAAAACAAGAAAAATTGGCAAACTGCCAAGAAGAGAGAGAGAGAGAGAGAGAGAGAGAGAGAGAGAGAGAGAGAGAGAGAGGAAAATATAAAGTATAAGAACCAAACCTAAAAGCTAATAATTCAAGCAAATTGGTTGATGGTTCTTAGCATTCTAGACATAGCCGGAGAGAAAGTCAGCACAGCAGCGGAATATGTCTTAATATCACATTAGAATGACTAAGTCTGCCAGTACTTGGTCGGCCATAAATCGCGTCTCTGAGGGTTCAACATAGCTGACAGACACCTGTCAATCTTCAGAAACTGTTTTCACTTTCGACACACTTTCACCGATGAGTAGAAGATTCGAGCCTGTAGTGCAGTGGTTCCCAAACTGGGGGAAATTTCCCCCAGGGGGAGAACTTTGAAACTACCATTGGGGAGATAATTACACTACTTACTAACTAAAAAAACCTCAGATGGATTTTCTCATGTCCTTTTATTTGTTACTAACTGTTCTGTATGGCTATGCGATTAGTTGTTATTAACCGCTCTCTATCCTATTTTAACTACTCTTTCCCTCATACGCATGAAGGGGGAAATCTGGATGGTCGAACTGGGTGCAGGGGGAAATGACAAAAAAAGTTTGGGAACCACTGCTGTAGTGGATCTCGTCCGCTGTTAATATTTTGCAATGAACTGGTCCAGTAGCAGCGATTTTAATGACCCGGAATCTTCTGTAACCTATCCATCTTTTAGAGCCAAGACATATTCTTCGTTAATTTACTTTATCATTCAATTACCGGTAAAAACTCTTAGACACTTTCTATCCTTCGTTGATATGTAGCGCCAACAAGAAATTCCTTGCTTCAGCCATAAGACATTTGTAATTCCTCTTAATTTACAAGATTAAGGGAATTTTATCATCAATAGGTAATATACAAAATTAAGGAATCAATTCTGCTCATGACGAAAACTCACTGAGCTCGACTTTAAACGAGATTTAAAAGGATCACATAGACGTTCCTTTCTTCGAATCATTACTTTTGCTTCGGTACTTGCAAAAATCCGCGTAACACGTTTCTAGTTTGTTGTTGTTGGAATCAAGGGGGAAGCGCGTAGCCCGAAGTGTCTTGTTTTGACCCCAGTACAGTAATCAGCATAAATCAGAATAATTGCTATAGAAGTTTTCGAGGTCCTGAATAGAATCTTTCGTAGATGACAAAAATGATGTTGTCATCTAGCCAGACTGCTAACGATAAGAATGTGGAACGGTGGCTCCTTTATAAATACTGGGAAATTAATTTCTTAAGCAAATTATAGGCATTCTATATACATATATATAAAGATAGATACATATAAGACAACGACAAATAATTATAATATATCTTTTGCCACGCTATAACAATAATCAGAATTGTTTGCCCTTATAAGTTTAGCTTTGCGAAATACTCAGTGTACTCATTGATAATACTCTTATCCTTACTCAAAGACATGAATAACTACTATATAGCCTTTTTTTTACTGCCGTATGCATTTTAACTTTTTGAAACCTAAGACGTGTAAAAAAAGGTGCTGCTTTAAACCTTTAATGTCGAGTAAATGCAATACGCCTTTCATCAAGGTTAGGATAGGCCTATACTTAACCTTGGGCGTCTTGGACGCGCTGTAAATTGCCGAGACTTGGTTTAGAATAAAAATAGCGTCTTCGATGCCGGAAAATACGATAATAAACGTTATGTGTTCATATGATACTTAATTTTCGCGGACTTACTGGAAATGAACTCTGGCATGGTGTCCTGGATCATGTAGAAAATAAAATGACTTTCTGACGGTTGGTGATGTATGCTGAAGTTTGAACAACTTCAGCTAAAATTGCTCCAGAATCCATAAAATGTATTTACCTGGATGTTTTTTATAACCCGCCGCTACTAACGATTTATTAATTTTTCACTGAATTTCTCGAAAGGGAAAATATCTAATATTTGGGAGCAAGAATATTTTTTATCTTAAAAAAATTTACAACCATCCTCTCTCTCTCTCTCTCTCTCTCTCTCTCTCTCTCTCTCTCTCTCTCTGTCCAATGGTTAGGAGACAGAAAAATGCCGGTTCTTTAACTTATCAACAGGTTATCTTTATTATCTTTATATTCCCTCACTTCCCATCATGACTCGTAACAAATAAAACTATGGAATTGCAGAGATTTTTACCCTTCATCTCTAAGCGGTGAAGAGTGCAAGATTTATGTTTTAAAATTCGAATTCAATCAGACAAGCTTGTCATCTTGAAAGGTTTTTTTAGTTTTCCATATGTTTGCCAGTAGTTCAGTTGGAACTTTAACGATCAGTGAGTTTTCCTTGAAATGTCAATGAAACACGAAGAAAAATTTAGGAAAAGATGAAGAAGCGATAATGCTGATGAAGAAGAATGGATTGCAATAAATGGAAACAGGAATACAGGCGGAGAAGAATGAGAGAAAGAAGAGCCGAAAACTTAATATGAGTCGGGATGCGAGGAGGGGGGGGAGTGGTGGCGGGGGAGGGGTTATAATATCCTTAAGAAAAGGAACCATCATCATTTTTAATCACACAGTGTCAGAATGATCATGAATACCATTAAATGAATCTACCTGGTCGGCCCGTGCTAAAAAGAATGAATAGGACGAGCATAGAGAGAGAGAGAGAGAGAGAAAGAATGACAGGAAAGCATGTGATATAACCGCACAGGTCAATCTTATTAGGATCTAATCGCTTTTTAATGTTCAGCGAATAATTGGCTCAGGGATAGCGTTTGTCGGAATGCTGAATCGAATCGTCTTTGGTACGCCCCCCCCCCCCCTCTCCCACCAACCCCCGCCGTTGTATGAGGCAACTTAGCCCTTTTCTGTTTTCCGCTGATTCTTCTTCTTCTTCTTACTCTAGAATATAGATTAACTACTTGAGAGCTAAAATATGATTTCTTTACTGCTCTTACAGTTATTCTTACATTTAATCGTCAGTGTTTTTAGGGTCAATTCTTTTGAAACCGTGACAGACTGGAAAATAAAAATATCATGACTAGACTTGTCCCGATGTTCACTGGTAAGTTTACTGTTTTCAACTTAACTTCCTTTAAATGAAATTCTCTTATTATTTCCTTATTTTTTTCATTTGCCCTATCAAGGTTAAATAACCTTTTTTTGCTCACGCATGAGAATATACATAATTAAAGTATGTATGTTTGTATGTAACGACAACCATTAAGAAAATAATTGTATGTTTTAATTTATCATTGTAATCGAATACCGCTGAATAATAAGAGAGTTACACTGGAATGCATTCGTAAATGTACAGATGTGTATGTCTGTTTGTGTCTATGTGCGTGCGTGCGTGTGTGTGCGTGTGTATCTTCGGCCGAGAATTATTTCTGTCTCTTGACCCTTACGTGGACCCCGCCAGAGGTCTTCCTTTTCCCTGGTAATCTATTTTGCCCCTTAACTTTTCGGTGCCTGCCTGGAATTGGATGTGGCCGCTGGGCGGGGCTTCCTTTCCCATGATTGGTTAGGGGGGGGGGGGGGGGGGGGGGGGGGGGGGGGGTGCGTTGGAGAGGGACGAGCTAATAAAGTGTATCTAATATAAGCTTAATTAAATTCCTTGCCTCGAAATGCTTTATTAGGAGAAGTTGGGAGCGTCCCTTAATTGCTTGCGTGTGATAAGGCAGCCGGAGTTTAATCCAGAGACGAAAGAGATCTTCACTAAGTTTTTATGCTAATTAAATAGGGTCTAACGAAAAGACCTCAACTGGTGATACGAGATTACGAGTTTAATGAGATTTCTGAAGAGATATCAATGGGTGTTTTCAGACGCAAGTTAAATTACGTGAAAGGACGTGATAATTCATTATCTTGACTACAAATGTCATTTTGCTCTATCATAGATAGAGATATCACGGTATTGGTATAATTTTGCTATGTTAATAGTTACAGATAGTAACACTTTGATCTGACGATAGGCACAGATATCACGGTACAGATATCATTTTCCTCTGGCAATAGATGTAAATATCACGGTACAGACTGTCGTAGCCATTATTTATTTCTTTTTTTTTTACTTTTCTTTTTTTTTACCGTTCATGTTCCATTTCCTAGACACATTCTCCAAAAAGGTTACCAGAGATTTGAGAAACATTCTTGCTGAAAATGCGAAATCAAATGTGAATATCATACGCAGATATCTGTAGCATGTTATCAACGTAAATTTCATGATTTGGTTAACAGTGACAAGGCCAGAAAGTAATTGCTAAGCAAATCGTCCGTTGTTGGAATTGATCAGTGAACAGAGTTTAGCAAGATAAATTTCATAAGAAAGAACAGTAGTATAAGCAGGACACGACACTAAGTAGTCTTATGTATATGGATGCTCAAGCAAGTCAGTTTTGCATAATACATACATTCATTCACACACACACACACGCGCACACACACACACACACACACACACACATATATATATATATATATATATATATATATATATATATATATATGTGTGTGTGTGTGTGTGTGTGTGTGTGTTGTATCTTTGTATGAATGTATACATACATACATGCATATGTATATATATATATATATATATATATATATATATATATATATATATATATATATCTATATATATTTATTCATGTGTTTATGTATAGGTTGGTGCGCGCATTTACATGTGCATTCGCGTGTAAATTTACGCTGAAGATACCGAGATCTCTAACATGGTTTTTTAATTTTTTTTTTACTCTTGAAATCCAAAAGTAACTATCTTTCTTTTTCTTTGATGCAGTTGGCAACAACGAGAAGCCTGATGTTGGATGTGTGGCCGTCAAATCCTCTTAAACGTCTTGAATGCCTGAGAATCGTCAGTAGCTCACTACTTAAAAAGTGAGTCTCTCTCTCTCTCTCTCTCTCTCTCTCTCTCTCTCTCTCTCTCTCCATATCTTGCATATTCTTCTGGTTTTCTCGGTTCCGGCAGGTCTTCTGAGCTTAATTGGAATCGCTGGGGAAATTAGAGACATGTTGAAAGTAAAGAGATGCTACTTAATTGAGAATTCATGTACGGAGTAAGCGTCAGTATCTGACTTGTAGTGGCCACTTGCTGAACCTTAAAAAAAAATAGAAATAAAACTAAAGACGAAAAAACTTTCAGTATTATAATTACCCATCACTGTTCGGCGTGCGATAGCAATCTGCCGAGTTGAATACAAACAAATAAAATCATAAAAAAAAGTAGAATTACTCGTTACAAAAACATCACTCAGTTCGAGGAAACTGTTTCTTCATTAGATGTTTTCTCTCGGGGAAATTTAAATTCTGCAGAAGTAGATTGGAACACGCTCGGATTAGGGTTGGGGCCGCCTTAATAAGATATGACGAGGAAGATAGAGATGTTTTGCGCACAGTCATCCTTCTAAACTGGATTTAACCCAGTATGAAACATAAACATAATTTCGCGTTGATGTAAGATGGAAGTAAATAGGTTTGGGTATAAGAAAGATAAAAGCTGTAAAAAAATAACGCCGAGGGCATGAAACATCCGCTATAGTGTACGGATGCATAAATACTTGTCATCAAATACATAACACACAGTAATCTTATTTAAGATGACGCATTTGCAGTCATTACTTATTGCGAACAATCAATCAATAAATGAACAAATATATACATAAGGTAATTGATTGGGCAATTAAATCAATAGATTATTTAGATAAATGAAAAATAGATAAAATCAGTTAATAAGATATAATCGATAAATAAATTAAATGAATAGATAAAATCAGTTAATAAGATATAATCGATAAATAAATTAAATGAATAGATAAATATTTCAAAAAAGAAATTGATAAAAAAAAATACCAGTATAATTCGTGCCTTACGACCCCACGTCAGACCTCCACTTTTAGTATGCAGCCTAATCTCAGAGTTTAGAGGCAATTAAAGCTACTTATTCAACTGCCAATGTTCTGGATCGAGCCTTTCGTGTCCTGTCAGAATGGACAGGCCACGAGAGGCAATGCCTGTGGCCAGAGAAAGCAATAATCACCCGCGGGATTTCGTCATCCAGCGAAGGTACTTCGGTGGAAATGGGGCGTTTCTTGTTCGACTCCGTTGAAGTTATTGGAAGGTCTGCTGTTGTGGTTGTTGCGTTTTGCTGTTCTTATTCGTGTCCGTCGTCTTCGTATTTTTTTTTTTTTTTTTTTTTTCATTTTTGCCGTTGTTGTTATTTCTGATATCACGTTCGTTTCTGACGTTATAAAACCTGCTTTTAATTCACTTCCATGCGGTGACCTTTACGAC
>NC_061107.1:92051810-92059310 GCF_015104395.2 Macrobrachium nipponense
GATCAAATCAATGAAGAATTATTTATATATATATATATATATATATATATGTATATATATATATATATATATATATATGTATATATATATATATGTGTGTGTATATATATATATGTGTGTGTGTGCATATACATATGTAGATATAGATATATATGTGTGTGTGTGTGTGTGTGTAAGTTTGAAAGTATATCAATTTTTTACCATTTTCATCAAAGAATTCCTCTGTTTTCATCAATATGCAACTGTGTGATACTCCTTTTCTGATCGTTTCTGTTCCAACAATGGCTTTTGGACCGGGTTCTGTTTTTATATTGAATCATTAACCGTTTCATTGTTTCTTTTTTTTTTTTGCTTATGGTGGGAATTCCTCTTGAATTCCGCTGCGAAAATATGTTGGACCTGATTAATCATGATCCTGAGATAAAGCAAAGTGGACGGTAAATCATATCTAAATTTATTTTTGTTTTCCATTTTTCATCAAATGGATCTTCTTATTATATAGTCAGCAAACTATACTGGGATTTTTTGCTTGTCCCATTCTTTCTGTATTTCTTCTATTTAAAAACAAAAAGTTAATCTGATTTGGATATAATAATAATAATGAAGAAGAAATGGGGTACTACGGAATTCATATAATCAAGCGTTCAAGTTTCTTATACAAAGACAGAATGCGTGCATTACGCATGAACTGGTGTATCCCATTACGTCTAATGATACCATTAAAGCCAAGTTCAGTATATTTGTCGAAAGGAAAATCAGCAGCTCAGACCGCTTTTTATCGACTTTATATAAAAGCAGATCAGTTCGCCTTAATGACCAACAAAATCCCCACCCACCAAACAATCAGCGTCAGAAAGTATAATTGGGTAGATAACAGCCCGACGCAGAAAAATCATCCACGGGCCACCGAACGGAAGGGCGTTAGGCTAAGCGGCCAGACATCTATTCTAAATCTGCGCCTCCCGCTGAGTGACGGAGTCAGGAACAATAGATATCAGACATCTGTGCTGCTCTGGCCTAAATTACCGATACCATCTCAATGAAGCGAGGGGACTCCCGAGGTAAATGACATTGTGATCCTAGAGGAGTCTGTCATAAGCTGATGCTGATTGCGGTGATACGATGATGAGGGGTAAGAAGAGAGGAGAGAGATGCTGTTGCCAATCTTTATAATCCTTAAAGAGAATGGCTGATAGATGAGTTTATCTCTCTCTCTCTCTCTCTCTCTCTCTCTCTCTCTCTAAGTTCTCTCTCCGATTTTGTCGGGGTAAAGCATATTTGTTTAACAAAAAATAAAGAGAGAAAATGAACTAAACTTTGTCATTTTAAGTCAGTTTAGGAAATTTTTAAAATATACACAATGACATGTTCACTTGCCGATTTCATCACACGTTTGAGATGGCCCCCCTCTCTTTTTTTTTGTGGAAATCCTGCCAGAGAAAGGAGGATTTTTTCAGTTATACTCCCTTTTGGATTTTAAGGCTTCCAGTGGATACAAGTAGTGCTCATGGGTATGGGTTTCAATGGACCATGTGCCCAGTTTATGCCGATGCCTGTGAGCAATATTTTTAGCCACCATTTTTAGTGTCTGGCAGACTCACTTTGCTCAAATGATTCGTTAACTTTAGTTACTTAATGAACACTGAACAGTCCTGGTGCACAATAATTCTAGCAATAATTCATGGCAATAAATACACGCACACAGAGAGAGAGAGAGAGAGAGAGAGATTTGCACTTCCTCGGCAATAAGATGAAAGTTACAGATAAACAACGAAGGGCTCGACAGGAGGAGAGAGAGAGAGAGAGAGAGAGAGAGAGAGAGAGAGAGAGATAAAAAAAGATAGCGACGGATATCGAATGCCGATAAGAGTAATCCACAAAAGCCAGAAGAGAATCTGATAATCCCAAGATTACGGTTAATGTTGCATTGTTAGCTACGGCGACGAGAATTTAAAGACTTAACCCCCTACCATATCTCTTCCCTGCCCTGCTCCCGTAACCCTTTCGGACCTCCCCCCGCCCCCCCACCCCCTTGCATAACTCTCTCTCTCTATCTCATCTCTCTCGATCGTCTCTCTCTCTCTCTCCATACCTTCTTAATCCCCTCCACTAGTTGATGGTATGATCGCAACCTTTTCTCTGCGCTGATAATAATCCCTCAAACGAGCATTGGACCTTTGCAATCACCCGACCGCCAAAGGTATATAGTACTACTGGCCCGTAAGCTATAAACCTCTTACGCACCGCCGTTTCTAAATAGGTCTATTGATACTTTTTTTTTTTTCCTTTTTTTGCCTCTCACTTGGAGAAAGGGGGTTTGTTCCCTCCTCCAGTCGCCATTTGAAAAGTTTTCGTTCCTCTAACGCAAGAAGTCTTTTGGTTTCGCAGACAACAAAAAGACTTTCCACTTTTAGTTTGTTAAAGGCATTGTTCCCACTGGAATGAAAAGCAAACCATCCTCATGTTCGAATATTTTCTGAATTTGTTCTTTCTGGATTCAAAAATTAAAATATGATTTTTTTAAACGGATAAATGTGTTTTCCCATATGTTAAATTGAAGAAAATATAGATATAAAAATGAGCGAAGTTTAAGAAATAATTAGCGTTACTTTCTTCTTAAAACGTTTATATGTGCTTTAAAAACGAAAGAAAATCTCTTGCTATTTTATGATTGAAAATAATTCTTATTTCTGAAATAAAAGTAAAAAGATTAAATCTCGTCCATATAAATCTCGTTTCCCTATCCTCTAAATCGAAGGAAAGTTGTTTCCATTGCTTTTGTATTTAAGAAAATAAATGTTGTTTCATATAATTTAGTTTTGAACACAATTCAACGATCAAAACTGACTTTTCTACTGCTAGAAATTTTCCTTTTGTGAAATTAATTACCAATATCTTACAAAAACAATGCAAAACTAGAAAAAATTATCGAAAGCACCAAAAGAAAAATATCGAAGTATATTGAAATGATGAAATATAAAGAACATGGTACTATCAGACTTAAACTTCAGATGCGGAAATTATAAAACAAAATGCTCTTGTAGAAATATGATCATAAACTAGTGTAAATACAGAGAACATTCGCCCATCATACTTTCCATACAGGTTTCGCCCATAAGTGTGACTATTTATGTGAATATTGGTATGTACGAAGTGTATTGACCATTTGTGAATAAATTTTGTCTTTGGAATATGCACACACATAATTTGTATCTTATTTACATGCATACACATCCACATAAATCAACGTTTACTTACGCTGGTGGTCGTAAACGGTAATGTAAATTCATGTTTAAACTATACAAACACAAGCGTGTATTTTGCCTGTGTGCTGTAAAAGGCAGTTATTATCTTTGTCAAAGTGACTGCCAGAGGTTTAACGATTGCAACCTAGTAAAAAATCTGACGGCACATCAAGAGACGAAAACTACTTAGCAGCAGATTAATTTAGACAACATAATCTAATATATAACTTTCGTCATGGGTACGAGCAACGTGTCTCCAGAGTTCTGAAATTCGAGGAAGTCGCTGTTTTTCAAAAATGATGCTATCGTATATCTTTCCAGGCACATAAGCCCATTCACTGCATGTGTGTATGTATGTATATATGTATGTATGTATGTATGTATGTATGTATGTATGTATGTGTGTATGTTTTCAGCAAATCCTTCTTACACTTGTGACTCTCGGGCTCAGCTTAAATGGGATAATATTCTCTTGCACTGGAAACGCCGACCCCTTGAGGTGTGACGTACAAACACACGTGCGGTACTTAAAAGCTATTGGGGTAATAAACGCCATATCGGGAAGCACATTACCATATATCTTCTAACTTTCCCACTATACCTGTTCTCAGGTGTCCGGTATTGGGGAGAGAGATGTCCGTTATATAGGGGGATTTTTTGTATTTTACCTTTTTTGAGACATTTCTACCACTTTTTTTTTTTTTTTGTCTGCAGCTCTGTCGATAGTAGGCCACGCGTCGTTGTTTTTTGTTGTTGTTGTGTGCATTGCTGTTTGCATCGCTCCTGTTGTTGGACTTTATCCTGCTAGTGTCGAACACATTCCTTATGTTATACCTGTTTTTGTTGTTTTTGTTATTTCTACAATATTATAGATATAACTGATGTTTAAGCACAGTTTCTCTTCATTGTTATACTTTTCTGATTGTGCCAGAGTAATTGCATTACATCATTATTGTTATTTTGCATATCATCGTTAAGGATGTTACTCCATTGAGGACACCACTGTGTAACCTTCAAGGGATAATCCTCACATAAAACCTAAAGAAATTAATTTAAACAGTCTAATCACAACACAATAATTTGGTTGTGTATTGAAAACTGCAATAATTCCCACGGAGATCGGTAATCGACAATTAAAAGGGATTGTTCTTTGAGTAATTCCGTAGCTAAAATTCTGAAAATTCTTTGGAAGCGATCTGATACCAGTACGGAAATACAGTCACGATCTGGACTCTTAAGTTTTGAATTAAAGTTTAAATTAATTTGAAAAAGCTGCAACGTGCGCCTCTAAACAAGGGCCCTTTGTTCCAAAATAGCTTCATCTACAATACAATGGTAATTAACTCTGCCGTTATTGGCCTGAGAGGCCTAATTACATTAAAGTACATGTCCATTAGTGCGTGACATTTCATAGGCATTATCCTCCATTATATGCCAAATTAATTAGGGAGAATTATTGCACTGCAGCCAACATGAGTTAGTTGCCTAATAGAATATTTCACTGAATACTTATTATCAATTCAGTGTTACGTAATAATTATTCAAATGAAAAATAAGTCAGTTAATTATACCAAATTAATTAAAAAACGTTATTATATATAATTCTAGCAAAGTTCTTCATTTACCCCGTCTAAAATTGATCAACAGTTCTTCTAAACAGTTCGATGTTGGTCAACAAAATCCTAAACAAAGGACTGATGATCCGTAATTAATTAACATCCAAACAGCAGAGGCGTCAATGAAACATTACTATAGGGATGGAGAATGTTACTGATTATTTTCTCATTTTTCGGTGACCTTTTGACCTCATCTGACCTCCAGATTGACTCAGCGAGTGACTGAGTTGAGGGTGATTGCCGAGGGTCATGTAGCTGTGAAAGAGAGAGAGAGAGAGAGAGAGAGAGAGAGATGTCATGGCGCTGGGCTGAAAAGACAAATGATTCCCTCGCAGAAAGTGACAGAGATAAACTCTGGAGAAATTGTAGAGATAGAGGTAGTAGTTTGTTATTGTAGGGCTGTCGAGTTGATGTAGTTGTAGTAGCTATTTTATTTATTTATTCATTCATTATTATTATTATTATTTATTCATTCATTTGTATTATTATTCATTTATTTTATATTTTTCATTTTATTTCCTTTTTTATTTTTTATTTTTCTTTCTTTTTTTGGTATCAGCGATAAACATTCAACATAATTATTTAAAGAGAGAGTGAACTTCCTGTAGATTATCGAAGTAAATAACAATAAACACCGTGCACCATCTGCCCATAAAACTGTTGACTATGCAAAATACACGTTCGCGTATTTCAAACTAATGATGATTGACGCTGTAAAGAAAAATTGTGATCAAATAAATTATTAGAATTTCATGAGTATACCAAAAAGAAATTCAATCTCTTGCAAAACAAAAACAAACAATTATTCTAATGCACATAAAACTGATGGAATATTGGGTCAAATTGAAAGATAAAGTAAAAAAAAAGAAATATCATGACTAACTGATGAGTTATTGGGTCACATTGAAAGATAAAGTAAAAACAAAAAGAAATATCATAAGTAACGAACTTTGAAAATAATGCTCGTTTCAAATGAGTTATATTAGTCATATCTTAGTCTATTTCTTGTGATCGGGAATAATAGTATTGTAACACAGCAATATATTTATTTTAAGAAACTACGATATTAAAAAGTAAGATATATTAGTGAACATAATTATGAGACGCATTGTCATCAAAACCCAATGCTATATAGATTTGTGTAAACTGATTTACTTTCAGGCAGTACACGTACAGAAAGACAGACAGAGAGAACTAGAAGGCAAAAAATAGGCTGGAGGTAGTAATGGCTGAGCAGAGATTGTAACTCAAAAACAGAGGTTTCAAGAAAAAGACCCTCTTACGAATGGCTTCACTCCCGTTTTCAGCTATGAAATAGTGGAATGCTTTTTGATGGAGTACCAGTCTCTCTCTCTCTCTCTCTCTCTCTCTCTCTCTCTCTCTCTCTCTCTCCAGCTGTAACCTACCAATCGAACACGGGTCAACATTGCTTGTAAGAGAGAGAGAGAGAGAGAGAGAGAGAGAGAGAGAGAGAGAACCACCAAAATACAACTGTTTACCATATAAATAAGAACTTGATATAGCATGGGGCCTAGTTGAATAGATTGATGCTCCGGATATCTCAACCATCAATTTGATGCACATATTTCAACTGATTGACAGCATAACTGACCACTTCGGATTAATTTCTGATATCGCTGGCTTCCCAGTGTATAGGTGAGGGGCTGTGTGGTCAGTCCCACCCACGATTAGAGCGGGAAAAGCCGAGGAATTTAATTCCAAAGGTCGTTGTTTAATAAGAAGGGGAGGGGGGGTGGGGGGGTGGCCTTACTTCATACATTCACTAAATGGTGTACAGTGAAATTATAGTTGTCTGTAAAGTGATGCATACTTTGATTATAGCACAAAGAATAAAAGTCTCTCTCTTCTCTCTCTCTCTCTCTCTCTCTCTCTCTCTCTCTCTCTCTCGTGACCCAAGTAATGAATTATATACCTCTCAGTTAGTCAGCTCTAGTGGTTTGTTGTTATTTAAAAAAAACTGCATCTATATACATACATTATACATACACACACACACACATATATATATATATGTATTATATATATTATATATATATATATCATATTATAGTATATATATATATATATATATAGTATATATAACATATAAACATACGATATCAAAGTAGCTAATTTTGGCCATATGATACCAGTTAATCCTAAAATCTACACACACACTCACGTATGAATATATATATATATATATATATATATATATATATATATATATATATATATATATATATATGAGTGTGTGTGTGTGTGCATACGTGAACGTGTGAGTGTCTAGATTTTAGGATTAACAGGTGTCATATGTGCCAAAATTAAGCTACTTTGGACATCTAAGTAGAATCTGGGATCACATGACATACATCCTGACTCTTATTGACCTTTTGCAGCGATCAATAGTTTCCTAATAATTGTAATATCAAAAGTATTTTAATGAACTACAAATGTCCAAATTAAAGTTGTTTACACGAAAGATTACAATTACAATGGCAGTATACTGAGAATTTCAATCTATAGTGTCAGAATTGTAAAGAACATTTCTTTTTATTTGAGTAAACCAAATTGTAGTTTTCAATACTTGAGGCTTTTTTATAAAAATATATTAAAAAGAATATCAAAAGGTTTTTGAA
>NC_061107.1:92066810-92069310 GCF_015104395.2 Macrobrachium nipponense
ATTCCAAAATACTTATAATTTTCTCCAAATGGTGTGTGCACCTATGACTCAAGAACATATATAAAAAACCTACTCGTTGATTCTTATAGAATTTTCCATGTTTTTCAAGAAAGAAACCCTTAATATAATTAGACACGTTAAGATAAGATTTGCCCGTGGGAAAGAGAGCAATTCAAGCACTTCTTTTAATATCAGAATTTTATGAGCCTGCAGAAATTCCTTTAAAAAGTATGGTGTGGTTTATATAGTCACATTCGGATTCCCTTCTACAAGATTTCACATTAATTTCCCTTTTTTTTAAAGTACAATATAAATTCGAATACTGAACATCCCTACAAAACGGAACGTTATGCTACTTGTGCGTTTTGAAACATAGACATAGGTCACTCCGCTTAAAAAAATACCGACGCTAGTTTTCAAGTGATAAAAGTTGATGGTATGCTTTTCAATAGCAGGACAAAAAAATAGACTTCTGTCCATTACAATATTTACTTACAATGATAAGGTAAGTACAATGATAAGTTGGAAACATCTATATCACAATACAGTAAATCTTTCTTTATTGACTCGTTTTCTTTTATTTATAGTCAACGAAACTATTGGAGGTAAGACATGATATGGAATACGAGTTACATTCATTTTTTTTAACAATACGATCACGAAACCTTCCTATGTGACTATAGGTATGTATATATGGAATCAAGAAATCGTTTCTCCTTCGCATCTTCATCATTTTTCCTCATAAATTAGTCTCACCTCTTATCGCTATCACCCGTTGCATCAAAATATGTTTCCCTCTCACATCTCCATCGCCTGATCAGTCAGACGAAAATATTTTCAACGGAATTACGTACTTTTCTCCCACACATCATCATGGAGCGAATCCGGGGATTTTGTTCTTACTGAAAGAGCTTCTTCCCCACATCCCCATTAGGTGAGCCAAGGGGTAAAATAATTCTTTTCATTTGAATAAAGGTTCTGCTTCAGATCTCCATCGCTGAAGCATTAGAAAATCAAGT
This sequence comes from Macrobrachium nipponense, assembly GCF_015104395.2. Classification (NCBI taxonomy): domain Eukaryota; kingdom Metazoa; phylum Arthropoda; class Malacostraca; order Decapoda; family Palaemonidae; genus Macrobrachium; species Macrobrachium nipponense. Next base: position 92,067,830 of record NC_061107.1, read on the forward strand.
ATCACATAGTAGTGTACAGTATTTGTGTATGACCGTCTTTAGTTAGTAATGTATCGAAATACTAACAAACATGATTTCATTCAAATACACACACACATAGTATGTATATATATGTGTGTGTGAGTGTGTTTGTGTATGAAATCATATTTGTTGTTCTTTCGCTACATTACTTAACCACCAGACGACCATATATAATATATATAATATTATATATTAATATAATATATATTATATATCTATTATATAATATTATATATATCTATATATATATATATATATATATATATATATATTATATATATGTGTGTGTGTGTGTGTGTATGTGTATTGAAAAGAGGACCTCATTTCAACAGGATGGCATCTGACAGATTTTTATTCAGAAAATTTACCCGCTACCAGACGATGAAGTCAAAAAGTCTATGAAAGGTTGTAATTTTTTTAGAATAGATATCTCCATCCTGTTTAAATGACGACGTCCTGTTATTAATTGTATTAATGCATATAATAACTGTGCAACAGATCGAATTTATTATACATGATGCTAAGGGGTAGGAGGAATTATGATCAACAGCGTATTCAAATGCATTTGCATGACTAGGAAGACTACACTTGTACATTTACACATAAACGTGTGAGAATAAACACACACACATATATATACACATATGATATACTCGTGTGTATATATGTATACACTATATATATATAAAAGTTATAACTATATCAAATTTACATACATCACACCCTGAACATTGCCTTGCTACGTTCAAATTCTTAAATGTTTTTACGTTTGTTTCTGCAAGAAGGCAAATAGTCGCGGAACGTGTGCAGATTGTAGTAGGGGGTGGGGGCGGTCGTTGGTAATTGCGGACTGGGAGAAGGAGAGAATAGACTAAAATATTCATAGTTATATCTACGTCCATCACCACAACGAACTTTCAACTAGGCATTTTTGCCAGCAGCCTCTTCTGATCATCGACGAACTCCGCTCTATTAATCTCGAACAAGTAAACAAAGACGACAAAAACAGCTCAATTTAACTTGCCTCATGGTCACACGATCCTAAGGGCGCTTTTGCTAGACGGTCGAAAATCGCGCTGGCTTCGTCCCTAAAATGACCCTTCTCAGCCCCGGCTCGTCCGCTCGGAGATTGGTCGGGCCAGCGAGGATTGGATTTGCCTTGATAATATAAGGGAAATAACGTCCGCTAATAGGATACATCACTCATCAAGTGGCTGGGCCGGTAACGAGCACCCGGTGGATGGGACCCGTTTCGCAGAGTCAGGGAGCACAATGGGTGAAAAATCTGGCCTGTTGCTTGAGATTTAAATTCTGAAAAAGCCCCGAGACGTCGAGGAAACTGGGCTGCCAACTATCTCTGACAGATCAAATGTTATACATAATTCCAGCGGTGAATAATCGAGTCCCTTAGGGCTGATGATAATGCGCTCAGACCAAATCTCTGAAAACGAAGAGGAGGA
>NC_061107.1:92071810-92075662 GCF_015104395.2 Macrobrachium nipponense
TTTCAGTTTAGTTTCGTGAGCACTTACTCTTACCACTTATGCGGTCTCCTTTTGCACCTGATTGGCCAAAGAGAAATACGATAAAATCTATTTTCGATCGGAGAGAAGGTCTGTGTAATCTGTTTTACTGATTTTCAATATTTTCTCACTGTAACTTACTGTTAATTATGTTAAGGCGATTGTATCTGATTCCTCCAAACAGACGTAACAAGGGGCGATTATTCATAGCCGTTAACCATCACAAATTATCTTAAAAGATAATTTATAATGTAAGACTCTCTTGAAATTAGTTACATTAAAAGTCTCATAGTTTATTATTATTATTATTATTATTATTATTATTATTATTATTATTATTATTATGATCAGAAGTTTGAATAATTTGATAAAGAATGCAACTGCCGTCACTGGACGACGCTGTTAGAGATTAGTGCTGAGATCTGGAACAAGAGACTTAGTAGAACAATTTACCCAACCACTCAAGACGCAAGTCAACTGCTGAAGACCGAACCGAGAAGCAATACTCGAAACGTAACAGAAGCAAAAAATTTTCAAAGGATAGACAGATGTCCAAAAATCTGGAAAGTCTGCATTAACCAGTTTTTTTGAGCAACTGAAAAAGACTCAGACCCGAGGTATTTCTCGAAAGTGAATTTGCAATCAGGAATGACACCTAGAATCCCTAACGAGTTGCATGCAGTTAATGAGATACAGTTAATGAGAAGACACGGTTGGCGGGGACCCACTGTCGAATAATTGTACCTGGAACTGACGAGGTGAAAATATTGGATTCTTTTACTGTACCTGTTGTGGATACTGAGAAGATTAGACAGACTTACAGCCAGAACAAGTAAAACCCATCGTCTACAGTAGATACTCGAATTTAATAATAATAATAATAATAATAATAATAATAATAATAATAATAATAATAATAATAATAATAATAATAATAATAATAATAATAGTTTTTATTTTCAGCTCAAGGCCATATACATGGAATATACAAAGAATAAACAATAACATACAGTCTATATACATAAGATAACATGATAAAAAAAGAAAACCAAAGATTAATCGGCAATATCCATATTTGCTGGAATAGTATAAAAGAAGGTAATCAATATAATGGTCAAACCCGTACTAAGATTGAGAATAGTTAAAAATAGAATGTAAAAGCTATATTGATTATCATCACAGTAATAATGAAAAAAGGAAAATACCAGTAATGACAATAATCATAGGAATACAATAACAGTGACAGAATCTGCAGATGACATTTTGCAAAAACTGAGATTAAGTCATTTAGGGAACAAACGCCTCATTTTCCCATCTTCCCCATTGGAGCGCCTCAGTGGCGTAGTTGGTATGGTGTTGGCGTCCCCCCTCGGTGGTCGCTTGTTCGACTCTCGGCCATTCCATTGAGGAGTGAGTATGTGTATTTCTGGTGATGGAAGTTCACTCTCGACGTGGTTCGGAAGTCACGTAAAGCCGTTGGTCCCGTTGCTGAATAACCGCTGGTTCCATGCAACGTAAAAACACCATACAAAACAAAACATCTTCCCCACAATCTAGATCTTCTTCGACATAACAAAATCCTATTGACGATCTTCTGACAGATGTTAATGCATCTGTGGCAGAGTTAATATAGCACTTCCTCTTTAGGTAGGTTGTCGTCTCGGTTCTGGCCCCCAGCCGCATGCAACAGGTTAATTAGCGTTCCCAGTTATTTTAAGCAGCTCCTCCGCAATTTTTCCATTGCCGTTAATACTGACTCTCAGGTAACCCTGTAGGTATAACCATTTCATTTAACATCCACTATCATTTATTCTAGCATTCTGTTTCCTCTCTATCCTTTAACTTCATACTTACCAAGACTCATATCGGTTTTCCTCTTCTTTCAACCACAAGTCAGTAGTTCTCTGTATTTTCACTGGTCATTAGTTTTTATAGACAATCATAATACATTTTTTTTTTCATATATTATTTATTGTTCGGTAGATTGCGAGTGGATTTTGTACCGAGGTTTTCTCTCACTCCGTCTACATCAGTTTAAAAACTGCAATTAGGAATAAATGCAATTTATTGAAACGTGTACGTAATCTATACAAAACCTCACTGAAATAAAAAATTTCGTATTGACTTAAGCTATTATCACATATTACGTTTAAATCGTATATACCTATAAGCACACATATCCTCGTATTTTGAAACATTTTGTGAAGAGTTTCGTTAGAAAAGTTCTGTCCATAATTTTGACTTGAACCTTTATTGACGAAAGTGTTCACAGTAATATGCAAATATGTAGTCTACAGTATATAAACGTTACAATAATAGGGGCATAACCTGTTATGGGGTAAAGTCTAAATTCAAGTCAAAACTATTTCATTCTCTTTTATATGTATACTGATTGACTTTCTATAGACCCATACTATGTTAATCAAATTGTTTGTATGTACATCAGTTACACATGTGCAAGAACAAATATCGTTACAGTAGATTTTCGTAAATAACCAATTTAGTGCATCAAAATAAGTGATAAATTTGTCAAGTGAATCGTCGGTCAATATCAGATCTCTATCAGTAACCTAAAACCGAACTTACGTGCGTCACGTGGGGTTTCTTTATTCGTTATCATTATTTCTAAATAAAAAAAAAAAATTTTTTACCTGACATTGGAATAGAACCCAGAATCCTTTACCGTACATGTGATTGTGTTAATTTTCCGTATTATTATTATTATTATTATTATTATTATTATTATTATTTTATTATTATTATTATTATTATTATTATTATTATTGTTGTCACAATTAAACATGTAGTGACAGATCAGTCAATCATTTTTTGCCAGACCAGTCCAATGAACGCCAGATACACATGTACTGCAGGTTATGGTAGTGGCAACTTTACCCTGAGACGAAAAAGGTGGAAAACCAATGCAGTTATTGCTACCGCTAACTGTTTTCGTTGTTGTTTTTGCTGGTGACAACAAAGCATTTTTGCAAATACTTATACAGTAGCAGATAAAGGAAAGAATATAATTATGAAAGGCATGGACTTGGTTAATTCAGTCAGCCTTGACAAAGTAATAATAATGAATAAACATAAAACAAGATTCAGAGAGAAAATGGCAGTTATAAAGTATAAATTAAAAAAGAAAAAATGGAACTCAGAGCAGCTAAAAGTGCACGGCGTAGCGACACAATAATAAAATGCCATATAAAGTACTTTTAAACGATCTTCTGACCAAGACTAAAAATTTTAGTAAAGAAACATTTGTACTACCAACGTTGAGACTGATGACCATTTGATAGATCAGCTGGGAAGAAGCTGCTTCAAGATAGAAGAATTGCTGGTTATTAATATAATGATTCACGTTTAATTTTTATGGAAATACTTAGAAACTGAGTGGCTGACAAATTCAATAGACGAAAGGAGGAGGCATAGAAATTCCTCGTTAAATAAAGGACTTAATTAAGACCATTTATAGCCCTGATCAGAGGTATCTGTCATAAACATTGGGGGAAGTGGTGGGTGGGAGGGCGGGTGGGGAGGGTGAGGGTGAGAGCCGGGAGGAGAAATAGGAGACATAAAGAAGAGGGTATGAAAAGAAGGCTTCTGGTCGAGGAAAAGGCTTCATTAATATGTAAATACGACGTCCTTAGCAGGACTTTCAAAGCGAAGAGTGAAAGTCTTTTGGTGACGATGCTCCCAGTAAACCGATCATCAGGCTGATACTTGTTTTAGAGTGCACAGATAATTGATGGGAAGGAAAAGATGACGCAGCGTCTAGGTTAGTTTTTCGAAGGAAGGCTAAAACAATTGACAGCCTTGAGTGAAACTTCGCAG
>NC_061107.1:92076162-92086162 GCF_015104395.2 Macrobrachium nipponense
AAAAAAAAAAAAAAACACGAAAAAAAAATAAAAGCAACACCTCAAAAAAGTTGAAGATTTTACAACACAAAAGGATAATATATCAAACATTACAGAAATTAGGCAACCAGCAACCCCAGTAATACAAAATTGGACACTGCGACTAAGAAACCTGAACAAGCCGACATTCCCGAGCTAAGACATATAAGGGCAAAAACATAAAAAAAAATGCTTTTGTTGCTGAAGTGAAAACGACACTGATGAAAGAATTACGCATAAATCCTAAGTTAGGCTATTACAGGTCTTTCAAAAGTCAGTTGTCTTTCTCTTTTCCAAATTGTAATATATGTTTAAAAAGTTCTGTAGAGTCACTAATACCTTACTATCTTTAGCAAATGTTATTTTTCTCTAAAACAGTGTTCAACAACAATACTAAACAGAAATTCAGAGAAAAGCAATAAAATGAACAGAAGAGAGAGAGAAAAAAAGCGTCTTTACGAGAGCAAACTTAGTGAGATTAACTTCACTACAGTTATTCACTGAGTCACTGAAGATACTTGAGAAAGATACATTTTTTCTTTACTTTTTCTAAACAGCAAATACTCATCAGTTACTATTACTGTCTTCCTTTAATACCCAGAGCAAACGCAGGAAAATGCAAAGCAAGCAGAGGGGTTATTGCGTTTCGAATGATGCTGAAATACGGTTTGTGAACAGACAAACAAATCATGCATTACTGTCAAAGTGGAATGCATTTTCCATAACCCATGAAAAAAACCCGGCTAAACAAGCTTTCGTAATCTGAATAAGTATTTCTTTTGTGAGAAATAATAGATCAGAGTTTGCACTTAGTTTTAACTTTCAAATATACGCGCAATAGATTTGGTAGATGGACGAATGGTACGATCACATAAAAAAGAAAGTAAACAAGAAATAGGGGTAAACCGAAGATAAACACGGGAGTAATGTTTTTAAAAAATCGCCCAGAATACAATTCAAGCTGTGTGAATGTGAAGAAGAAAAACAGGAAAAAGGGCTGCAAACGTAAAGGAAAAAATAAGTGGTTACCTGACAAAGCAGAGAGAGAGAGATACATACATACATACATACATACATATATATATATATATATATATATATATATATATATATATAGATATATATATATATATATATATAACAAGAGCTGGTCAGGCCATGGCACTGTGGATTAGAAGCGAAAACCGCAAGTTTCTGTGTATTTAGCACCGACCGCTGATGACACTTTTTCCTCCCTTCCATGACATCGGAGATCCCGTTGCAATGCCCACTGTAATGAATAAGCCTTAATGGATGACTTGCTAAAGATGCGCCAGTGGCCTCTATGTCCGGACGTCTTTAGGGCGAGAGTAGGCCGTCGCGAGAGGTCGGCCCTTGTTCTTGTATTACATCTAATCTGCATGTGAATAGGCTCTAGATAAGACAAGGAGGGGTTGATCTGAAGTGATTGTTCGTCGAGTACAAGCAGAGCGGGAGGATTCATTTGTTCTTCGCATTCTTCTTCTCTATCATTCTTTCTTATTCCTTGCTCTTGCTAGACTTCTCGTAGCTGCTGTTTTCATTCGTCTTCTTCAACAGTTTTATTTCGTCTGTTTCTCTATCCTGTGTTCTCTCCTCCTTGGATACTTTTGCTATTATAGTTTTACCGTTGTTTTTGTGCTCTCTCTCTCTCTCTCTCTCTCTCTCTCTCTCTCTCTCTCTCTCTCTCTCTCTCTCTCTCTCTCTCTCTCTCTCTCTCTCATTGCGGGAACTTCTTCACATACAAGATATGTGACACATGGAATAAACTGCCACCAGAAGTTATAAACAGCAACAGTGTGGAAGAGTTTGAAAGAAAGCTAGACAAATTCATTAGGACACTGAATGAACAGCAAAACTTGCTCCTAGAGATAAGTGAGACACCCTAATACTTATAACTCCTTGTATCTCTCTCTCTCTCTCTTGGACGTAAATTCAATACAGAATGCCTAATGGTCGAAAGAACTTGGCACCTTATTTTATTTTATTCCTATCAGGTACTACTCATGTGAACGATACATTTGTTTATTTCAGCAACTTCATTCAGGTAGATTTTGCTCCGTCATGACTCTCCGTATATGTAAGCCAGTCTAATTACATTTAAAATACAATACTTCATATTATTCGCCATTAAATCAAGGAATATAATTCGTTTGTGATAGATTCAGATTTTATCTCAAGCCACTGAAACTCCGACGAATAATTACCGTTGCTCCACTTGAGTTTGACTCCATACTGAGAAGTCTAATAGATTTATGCGTAAGGTCACTTTGAAGTAGCTATCTGAGGGCGCTATTTCGGATGCTGCGCTAATCAGTCATCAGTACTGAGATCTGTTAGAGGCCTCAGTCCGTTATAAATTACAGTAGATAGAAAATTGTTTTTTTTTTTTGCCACTTATTGACAATAAAAGTTATGGTCTTAGCAAGGTCAATCTTCCCTGGAGAGAGAGAGAGAGAGAGAGAGAGAGAGAGAGAGAGAGAGGCTATGGAATGCCCGTATAATAATTGCATACCTGCTGATTGGGTGTGGGGGTGGGGTGTGTTGGGGGGGGAGGTTCCATTCGGGAAATTTCTTTATGCGAATCTGGTCATCATCTGGAGAGAGAGAAGAGAGATAGAGAGAGAGAGAGAGAGAGAGAGAGAGAGAGAGAGAGGTTACTAGAATCTAACTCCAAAGCAGTAACGGACCTAGGGTTTTATTCCAGACTTGTGCTTGAAGGTGATGTCATGTAGATTAATAGAACGGAAAAATCCCATTTCTTGTTCAGAAACTATTGTGATGATAAAAAAAAAAAAAAAAAAAAAAAAAACTGGTAAGTTCCGAAAACATACCCGCCACAGACAAGAATAAAAACTTGCTGATAGACACTCAGAAATACATTTAAATCTTTATGTGGTTATATATAGGCCGTATAGTTCAATAATGTTGAACTATTAATCTCTACATTGATTTTTCGTTTTTTCGCCGAGAAAATATAGACAGTTCACCTTCCCTATATCAAAACGTAGACTCATGTTTTATACTATTAGATAATTAATCCTGAATTGATTAAGAAATAAAAAAAGCCACTCTTTTGAGCTGCTGAAAAAATACTCCTCTATCTCTCCTAGGAAATTAATATATGGATTAAATTCTTGACTGTTAACCAACAGCTCGCTAGATTGATTTTATTTCAAAATATAATTATCTAAAAGAGAAAAGTGGAGATAACTAAAGTTGGCTGAAGATGTTGTTCGAGCTATTATGCAAGAACTTTAGTCGTAGTCGTTCTATATAAAGTACAGTCGTTCTCTTAAAAGTGTTTATATCTTTGGAACCATCATCCAGTCTGCGTCGGTTAATAAGCAACCACCAAGAACTACCTTGTCTAGAAATCGCTAGATGGTCCTCATAGGCATGAATCGTCTGAAGAACACTGCAAAGTGCAATTCTTTTACTTACTTACTTACTTAATTCTCTGGCACCCACGGGATGCATAGGCCCTCGATGAATTCACGCCATTTGTCTCTTTCCTGTGACATCTCCCTGAGCTCAACCCAATTCTCAGATCCAATTCTTTTAAACTCCTTTACTTGTGTATTTATATATCGATTTGCATTTGATGAAACCTAGTATATCAACTTGTGTCTCATATATTTCATGGCCTAAATGGCCAGGGTAAACTCCTCCAGGGTAAACTCCTCCAGGGTAAACTCCTCCAGGGTAAACTCCTCCAGGGTTAACTCCTCCAAGGTATACTCCTCCGCAACTCATATCCTATGAGATAAAGATGAAGAAAAAGGACCGGAAAAAAATACCCTGCCTTAAGATACTTAAACTACTTTATCACAGAGCTGTGATGAGAGAATCACGCGAAGAGAAAACGTCTTCCTTTCAACGCAGGAAGCGAAGGAAGCGAATTGTTGCCCCGAGGATGACTCAGAAGTCGGCTACAAGAGAGAGAGAGAGAGATATCTGGCAGAAGGTCACTCACACCGACTCTTGGTATTTGTTGTTGATTCCGTCTCAAGGTTAAAAGAGAGCCAAAGAAGCCAAGGCTTTCCATTTCCCTTCGCAATCCTTTCCAGTGTTTATATACCAATGGTGATTTATCTACTATTTTATCATACAAATGTCAATCGAAACTTGACATCTGCAAACATTCTTCACTGGCAGTCTGTAAGAGTTAATGCTGTCGGTGTCAATCCTTAACATACAAGAATTTCCCCTTTCCCTTCTATCTCGTTCACAGGACTAACACGTCTGATACGTCTCCAAGATTCGGAAGCCGGCCTGACTTAACCTACTTGAAACTTACTGAGAGCTTTGGACGTTCCCATTCCCCATGAATATACGATTAAAATATCTATGATATTCTGATAGAAATGTATTATACAAGAAAAAAAGAAGATATTATCGTAGCTCTCATTTCTCATCTATTAGCATGAGTAATTATAGTATACACAAGAAATAATAATAATAATAATAATAATAATAATAATAATAATAATAATAATAATAATAATAATAATAATGATATTGTTTTTCTACTTTCTACTACTATTAAATTTGTACTGTATTCAAGTGCTTGTATAAGCGTTGCTGGCTCCGTTTTCCTCATGAACTCTACAGAGTTTCATTAACAAACTGAAAATGTTGATGAGAGAGAGAGAGAGAGAGAGAGAGAGAGAGAGAGAGAGAGAGAGAGAGAGAGAGAAAGAGAGAATTTTCTTTATATATTGATAAAGAATCTCTAAAGAGAGTGATGTAGGGCTCATCTGTCTAATCTTATTAACCTTGAAGATCTTCAAAAGTGTGTGCTTTTTCGCATTTTGATTACGGAATCTATTTCGGAAAACGGATTAATTGAAACAAGAGAAAATTCTGAAATCATCAAAATAAAATGCTTAAGCACCAACTAAAAACACTGAACTTTGACTGAGAGCGAACTGGGTATTCGCGAGTACAAAAATTGGCTTAAAAACAGAAAGTTTGCCGGGAAAGGTATCAAAAAAAAAAGATAAAAAAAACACCTCTAGTAAAACTATACTACAAGAGAGCCAGTTATAACGAACCTGAATACTTGGAATATCGTCACTGATGAGATGTGAAAAGAGCCATCAAGAGAGTTCGAGGAGGGAAGGATATCGAGTTGATTAGTGTGTGTTTATTATTAGGGCAAAATAGCTTTCTTTGAGAGATGTGACTGATCGGCATTCTGTATGAAATATAAACAACGTACATTCTTAAGCGAGTGAACTCAAACCAAAGCTGTAGAAACCACTGGTACAGAGGTAGTAGCACATCTCAAGATTTGAGACCACTGGTTTAATGGTCACAACCCAGGGTAATAAAAGCACAAGGTAAAAGAGTGAAACATAAGTTGATTCTTATGTCCAAAATAGAGGCGCTGATGCTAAAGCCAATTAAGGAAAACATAACTGAAGCGGAGGGAGAGTATGGAGAATTAATAGGTAGAATTGATTACCCACTACTGTGCAAGTATAGTTTAAGATCATACGGGAACGATACAAAAGGGTTTCTAGATATAAGACGATACAGCCTTGAGAAAGAGACAGAAGGATAAATACGTCGCTTTGTTTGATCATTCCTTGTAAGGCGGTCTGGCCTTTTGTCCAAATCTCATACATGAAGTTAGAATCTGTACTTTTGATAAATTGGGAATCCGAAATCGGGACGAAGGCAGTCAGCCTAAAAATTGCCATTTACTCCTGGTTGAATTTATGCAACTAACTTAAATATCAAGTCTTAAAATGCAATACAATTGCATGAATATTTTGATGTGGTGGAAAATCAGGGTTCCATTCGGAGGAAATTTGAAGTTTGGAGTACAAGTTGAGATTGCTACCGACTTACTAAATGGTCAGATTTCACCTTGCAACTTTATATCAGAGCGAGCTGAAAAAGTCACCATATTTGAACATTTTGTTTGTGTCTGCTAGGTGTAAATAGAAATGATTTACTACAAGCATTGTTACTAACAAACTGGAATGTGTCATGGGTCAATAAGCCAATCTTTCAAAGACTGACCACTAAAAACCTTGTACTTTTAATTTTTTTGTTATTTGCAAATATTTTTATAAAGTAGAACTTTGACTGAACTTTTATTATCTAAAATGATTTATTTGCGTTTCTAGGGCTTGCTTAAAATGTTTAGTAATTAAGGTCAGGATCGACGGAAATATTTATCTACTTGTTTATGTCTTTGGTATTCAGACTTTCCAGATTCAAGCAGTGGGGAGAGGCATCAAACATTAGAGAATGCTGTCGATATCGTTGCATTGTTCAGATGTGCATTAGTATGATAATAGATAGGTCTTGTGCTGAAATCTCCAAGGACATCAAGATTCGAATTCAGCTGCTCTAACATGACTAGTTATCTTAAATGTATGTCTGCTCTGGGTAAAAGGATAGCTCTAAATTCTAAAATAAAGAATTATTCGTCCATCTGATTTATCCATAATTAACCTGAATATGTAACAAAATTTAATCAACCAAATATCTGAGTATTCGTGGGATTTTCACTTGGTTCTTTTAAAGTCCATCCTCATACCTTTACCGAAGGATTTCCAAGTGGTGGTCTTAAACCTCTGGTCTGGAGGAGGATGCATGAAGGGAAAGATGACAATTTATTTCATACTCATATCTGTAGCGTGGCTTCCTTTTAAAAAGAAAAACATTGATAGACTTAAAAAAAGAATAAGGTTCCAATACCTTGGAAAAAAAGATTAAGTACCGCTTATTTTTTGCTCTAGAGAGAGAGAGAGAGAGAGAGAGAGAGAGAGAACATATCATAATGTAGGCTAACAGGACTTGTGAAAGGTTAGGTTCTACGAAGATTAGGATAATGAAACTGCAGGTCTCTCTCTCTCTCTAGAGAGAGAGAGAGAGAAAGGCAGGGCACCGTAAATGCAAGTACACAAAAAAAGAAAAAGAGAGAGAGAGAGAGAGAGAGAGGCAGGACACCGTAAATGCAAGTACACAAAAACAGAAGAGAGAAGAGAGAGAGAGGAGAGAGAAGAGAGAGAGAGAGAGAGAGAGAGAGAGAGAGAGAGGAATGTCCGACAAGTCCCTAAAAGGCAAAATCGGGTTTTTGTACTTCGGAATAAATATCGACTGCATCTTGTCCGAAACCACGTCATACGAATTGTGAAAGTGAATATGTGAGCTCCATTACAAAAACCTTCACTCCGTAAACAATGACTCTCACGTCCGTCCGTGTGACAGAATGTCCGGGATTACTTTCCTATTTCCTTTTTATTGTACGCGGACTTTCCTCCTTTCTGTCTACACTTTTATGCATCCTTCGTTTTTGAAAGCGATCAAAATTGTTTTCGGATGTACATTTCGTTCGAGTGTTCCTGCTAATTTGTATATTGATTAAATATCTATAATTGTTATATGCACACAAACGCAAATATTGATATATATATATATATATATATATATATATATATAGATAAGATATCTATAGGATAGATATATATAGATATATATTATATAGATATAGAGATATATATATATATATACATATATATATATACATATATATATATATATCTATATATATATATATATATATATATATATATATATATATATATGTATATCTCTTAATTATAATATATATATCTATATATATATTTATCATAAAGATCAAACATGCGTTTGTGTGCATATAACAATTAAAGATAGTTAATCAATATACAAATTAGCAGGAACAATCGAACGAAATGTACATCCGAAAACAATTTTGATATCCTTCAAAAACGAAGGAGCCTAAAAGTGTAGACCGAAAGGAGGAAAGTTCGCGTTTGTCTCAGAAAACGAAATTGATAAGTAGCCCGACACTGATATAAGAAAATTAGAATGGGTTGTGCTAAATGATTGGAAAATGGATATTGACCGGCGGACGAAATTATGATCTACATAAATAATCCAGACGTATTAATAACGCATTCATGCGTGTATATTTATACACACACACACAAAACCCACACACACATATATTATATATATATATATATATCTATATATATAAATATATATATATCATAATCTATATATATATATATATATATATATATATATATATATATTTATGTATATATACGTTATAATGTTATGTTTTTCAGAACCTTTCGATGGCGGTCTCTCCTAAACTACGGATGTGCGTGTATACACACACACACACATATATATATATACATATATATATATATTAATATATATATAATATAATATTTATATATATTTATATATATATATCTATATATATATTATATATATTATATATAATATATATATATAGTATATATTATATATATATATATGCAGAAACCAGGTACTATGTCGTACCTCTAAGTAAATGGGGATACAATCCACAATGAAGTAAAATCCTCTTGTAGTATTAAAATATATTCTTGTACAGGATTAAAGCTTTCGACCATCAACTGTGGTCTTGTTCAAGACCACAGTTGATGTCGAAAGCTTTAATCTTGTACAAACATTTTAGTGAACAAGACCACAGTTGATGGTCGAAAGCTTTAATCCTGTACAAGAATATATATTTTAATCTACATATATATCTATCTATATGTATATATATATATTATATATATATCTGTATATAATATCTATATATCTATATATATATATATATGCTAATAGATATATCATATATATATATAATACACATCACACCCGCATGAATGCTTTATTTACTGGGGGTCTGGATTATTTATGTGAGATCATAATTTCCGTCCGCCTTTCAATATCCATTTTCAATATCTAACACACCCCACCCATTCTAATTTTCTTATATCAGTGTCGGGCTACTTATCAATTTCGTTTCTGAGACAAATTTACAACCCTTATAAATCATGCACAACATTCTTCTCCTTTCTCTCTTGGACGTTTCGGATTCAATAATTCCCACGCAATCCTTCCTTCTCTGCTGATCATATACAAAACCTCGACTTGATTACGTCACTTGTACCAGACAGGCTGCCAAGGTGTAGCGATAATGTTTATGTAGATTACCCTGCTGCTATTATTTTGTCATTTATAATGCTGCTTATCTAGAACTTGCACGTCATTTAAACTATTATGATAATCAAGTTGGGGTTCAAGCTTGTATATGTGTGTGTGTGTGAGTGCGTGTGTGTTTGCCCGAAGGGGCATTGGAAAGAGGTCAGAGCATCGTTGCGTGAGGCTGGGATGGGGCAAATGAGATGGATTGTTCTTGTCATCATTTTCGCTGTCATGTTCCCTTCGTCGTAAAAGAGCGATTTGCTCTCCTATGCTCAGCATCACAGCGAATGAGAATGATCTGTGTACGGTTGCTGATTTTCATAAAAGGATGCGAGTCATTTTGGTTCTCATTACTGGAAAATAGTGATAATACTTTGGCAACTTTCTAATCGACGCCCAAGAATGATTTATCCTTCATATTTCCATCATTAGAAAAAAAAAAGGATTCAAGTTGGATATCGCATTCTTATTCTCACAGAAGACTAATGTATATTAATTCGAAATGGCATCAACAATATAGAATGCTTTTTTTTATGTAATCTTTCCAGTAGTGAACAGTTTTCATATTCAGATCTGTAAGGAGTTTCACCAGATTTTTTACTTGAGGTTTAGAAATAATTCAGAATTATTTTCTGAATTATTTTCGGGCTATTTGTTAAATTACGGGAATTGTAAAGACCCCGACTTGCTGCTAAAGGAACTTGGTTTTTATGAATAAGCATATAGATATGTATTTAATTAGTCTATATAACAACCATTCCAGCAGTGTGTGAGAGAGGAAGAAATGAACGTGTACCCCCAAAAATTGAAAGAGTTAAAAGCACCTCGGAAGGGTAGATCTGCTTCATTCCACACCAGTTTATGTCATATGTTTAATTTACGCGTTGTTTAATTTCATGCACCTATTCTTTGAAGCAATTCAAAGACG
>NC_061107.1:92098662-92103662 GCF_015104395.2 Macrobrachium nipponense
ATATATCATATATATATATATATATATATATATATATATATATATATATATATATATATACATTTATATATGGACCTGCAATCTCATAATAAAAGGACAGGTACAGACCTCAATGCAAAAGTCATCTTATACTAGGAGTCAATCTTTCTAGTCAAGATAGTATGGGCACGAATTTCACTACCAACATGTTCAGTTGTATACTTTACCGATTGTGTTTAAAACATACATTGTCCACTGACCATCGTTCTGAGTTTCAGTGTCGTTGTGCTATGGAACCAATTATTTAAAAGCACGTTGATGAAATTTTGTCTAGTGAGTAGTCCTAATTTTGGACACAAGATTTACTTAGTGTTTACAATACTTTTTGGTAGCGTATTAACAAATGAATGGTTAAAATCACCAAGCACGTGAAAAACTGAAAAGCAACAATCCCAACAGGGCACAAATGAACCTGAAAATTAATTTTGAGGGAATACCCATCTAGAAAAAAATCTAACGCAGATGATTTAGTTTTAACTATCCAGTCCCACTGCAGACCCAACATCAAACTCTTTTGCAATGAACAAAACTAGTGTCCTAACGTCCTGCTAGGAATTACAAGCAGTTTGATAATGAATCAAATGATTTAGTTGGATATCACAAAACTCGGTATTTTTAAGTGTTAGGTTCTGCAGGTCTGTAGCAGGTGCTAAAAAAAATTGCAATCTTTTAACGTACAGTGTATGATAGGGGTAGCCAACACCTACTATAAAATCTGTTGCTTTGTTACATAAAATATAATGAGGCAAAATCCTTAGATATTAGCGTTAAGAGTCATCTGATACTTCTCTACGCGGAAGAGAACTGCGACTTTGACAGAGCAACTCGACTTCTTGTCAAGAGATGTTCTGCAAACAAATTTTTTAAAGGAAGTCAAACCAGCTGCAAAGAAGCGTTACCAAGATCCTACGACTGCAGAAAATAGTTTTATAGGAGCTATATAGATACGGTATACAATCTAGGTCGGAAGAACAGCGCTAGGACCTATGATACAAAAAGATTTTAATGGTGTAACAGGAGGAAAACTTTGCAATTGCACTATGAAACAAATGTTATGAGAGAGTGTAAAGGAAGATGGAAGACAGGATATGAATGGAGGTAAAGTAAAAGGAATGAAAGGGGTTGCAGCTAGAAATAGGGGGTGTATGAACCAGCGTTTATGCTCAGGATGAAGAAGCCATTAATGAGATAATTATTTATACCGTAACCGACACCGCCGACGACATCCATCCTTTATTATCTGAATGACAGAACAGCGCGTCCCCTGGGGAGTATCCCTGGCCCCCACCCGTCCCCTATGGAAGATTTGAAGCCACGCAGCACCGTAAACCCATTCAGATACCAAAACAGACGATGCCTTCATTCATAACTAAGCATTGCAATCACCTCTATCTCCAGATGTCTTTCTTGCCATCTGCAGGAAGGTGCATTAATCAAGCACAACACCAGAATAGCCGCGACAACCCTACACTACAATCCTTAGAGGCTTCATGTATACAGAAATTATGAATACAAAGAAAGAAATATTCATCCTCCTTCCTTAGTAAATTGTTAGAAGCTGAAAATGGGAGTAAAATTCTTACTTCCACGAAGCGTTTTGTAATATACGTAAATGAACTTTGAACGAGCCATAATGATAATCTCCGAAGTCAGGAAATCCACCCACGACATCATCCACGTTCATTAATGCTCATGATTCCCCAAAAAAAGCTTAGTAAAAAACAATTTTTATAGTTTCTAAACTGTAGTCAAGTTCTCGTTTGGATGACGAATCATCAGCGTCTCAATGAAAGAGATTAAGGAGGAGGCGAAAGCGAGAGATGATGTAGAGAAGATTCAACTCGAGACTTTCTTTAGAAGTTTACAAGATTATAAGATTACAAGAACTGGTGTAAACTGGAAACAAGTAAAAAATGTGCGGAAGTTTCTTCGTCGTAATCGAGTTTTATGTACGGCGTATAATCAAGGCCATCAAAAACAAAATCTGTCTTTAAGTGGTCTCGGTATAATGCTGTATGAGTCGCGGCCCATGGAACTTTAACTACGGCCCGGTGGTGACCTGCAAGTTGGTATGATTGGTGATTGGAGGGTGAATGATCAACATACTATTTGCTGCCCTCTAGCCTCAGTAGTTTTTAAGCTATGAGGGCGGACAGTAATAGTGCGGACAGAAAACGTGCGGACGGACAGACAAAGCCATCTCAAGTTTGCTTTTACAGAAAACTAAAATGTTAAAATCCGCCAAAAAGCGCCTTCTGCATCCATTTGTTCAATCACGGCACATTTCTAGTAATTCTCTTTCGTGGACGCCATTACCTCATCTTCATACGAATTAACATTAAATTATGACATCCTTCTTTAATTTAACAGCTTTTGAAAATGATATGTGCAAGATATGACGAATTTTCCGTCTGCTGTTCTTAAGAAAGAAGTTGTTTAAGGCGTTCAGGTGGGAGTGAACGCTTTTCCTTTGACTTCCTCTGAGAAACAGTAAATAGTTTTTACTTCAAAGACCGCATTTGTTTCGTTGTCCCTAGTAGATAGACTTTCGACCAAAGGAGGGGCGATAGGCTTGGCGACATCTGGAAAGGCTCTATAACTGGAATTTAGGCCTTCCAGACGGCGTACGCATAGAAGAGGCCTACGCAGCAGTGAACAGAGAATGCTTTAACATTGCTTAAACAATCCTGGTAAATAGACCCTTCGTTGATTTGATGTCACGCCAAGTACTGGTGTACGTTTTGTAATTCAGTGCTTATGGCAGTAACATAGAGAGATCCAGAAAATGAAGTAGATGAAGTAGATTCGCATCAACCGTGCATTTGATGTCTAGGCCAGTCCCTTACGACGCTCCTCATTGGCTGTTGATAAGCCAATCGCAGGGCTGGAAAGTCTCAGTCGAGAGAGAAAGAGAGAGAGAGAGAGAGAGAGAGAGAGAGAGTTCACATGGGCAGGATGTATATTCCACCCTCAGGAGCGGTGGAACATACATCCGCCTATGTGATCTCTCTCGAGAGACTGAGAGTTTCCAGCCCTGCGATTGGCTTATCAACAGCCAATGAGGAGCGTCGTAAGGTACGGGCCTAGACATCAAATGCACGGTTGATGTGAATCTGCTAAAGTGATGGAACTGGGGAGAAACCCTACAGTAATACATTAATACTTAAGAAAGTTGGACATTCTTTCAAGTCCCAAAATGTTCCTTGAGATGATGATGTGTGAGTGAAAGTACCGCACCCATGAGGTGCTATACACAGGTTTATTTGATGAAGCGGTTAACTTTATTATAGAATTATATGATATTTTTTGCCAGCACTTGCATATTTATGCACGTATGCACATGGATACACAAATAAATGAAACATGCGAATTATAAAAATGATGAACGTCAGGAATCCTCGTTTTGCTGGCGATTTTAAATCTTCCCTTTCTTTGCCAAGGATATGGCTACAAGTGAACCATTTACAATGTAGTACGTTTATCAAAAAGAAAAAAAAAAGATAAGTTATTATGTCTGTGATTACAGCTGCGGGCGATGATAAATCAACCACTTTCATATGGAATGACCGGTGTGCTAAGACACCGAATAAAGCAAAAAAAAAAAAAAAAAAAAAAAAAAAAAGAAAGAAAGAAAGACAGCGTCTGGGAAGATGTGAATAGAAAAGAAATGGTAACCTTAATGACTTTCATTTCCGTGCTAATGCTTTCTCCAAAGCCTTATACTATGATTTCCACTTGGATCAGTTACTAATGTACGCAACAGTGATCCTGTTTTTTTACTGAAAATTCTACGTTTATCTGCTCATAATATTTCCGTGTTAATGCTTTCTTCAAAGCCTTATACTATGATTTCCACTTGGATTAGTTGCTAATGTACGCAACAGTGATCCCCCCCTTTTTTTAATGAAAATTCTGTTTATCTGCTTATAATATTTCCGTGTTAATGCTTTCTCCAAAATTTTATACTATGATTTCCACTTGGATCAGTTGCTAATGTACGCAACAGTGATCCTGTTTTTTTTTTTTTTTTAGTGAATTTCTTTGTTTGGTTTTTTTTTAGCTAAAACTTCTACGTTTATCTGCTCATAATGCATTTGTTGATACCACTCCTTACTTGAATTCCGCACAATATCTGCTTTTACCAGCAGCAGTACACAAGAAACACTCTCTTCGACTCGTTATCAAGCCTCTGCTCGTAAATCACTAGTTCCTTTCGCGTCCTATCGGCTATCCTCCTCTTATCGAAGGCCCAAATCCTACTATCTGAGGCGTTCTTCCTTACAGGTTCTCTGTTATCATCAACGCTAATATCCCATTTATCAAGCATCGAGAGAGCCAATTTTTCACATATTTCAAATCTGGAAACGGCGCCGAATTAGGCGCGGGTTGAAAAGGTGAGACGCGTTACTTTATCGGTTTGTTGGTCGTATCTCCGAAGCGGATAATGGAAGATTGAGGTGCCTTGTGGTGTTTTTGACAGCAAAGACTACGTTTCTTCCTCTTCAATTCCTCTGTCTTCTTCCCTTCTCCTTACTCTTCAATTTAAAAACAACCATTAACAAATTCGAAGACATTCTAAACGATCGTAAAAAGGCAACATTATATTCCTTACTCTCTGAACGAATATAATTGCATTCACTGAAAAGGGGAATTTCTAAAATGGACATATCTATACTTCCATATTAATCGCCAACATTCATGGTTTCCAAAATACCTGAACGATCTCTGAACTCTTTTTGATTCACAAATTTGTACTCAATTCAGACCTTAGAGTGCTTAATCTTTGGATTAAAAAGAGTTTTCCATTCCTGACGAAGGACGGATCGGGTTGAAAATCAATGATAACCTTGTAATTCTGGAAATAGTTCACTAAAATATATCTCTATATATCTCAGGTTTTTAATTGATTAAAGTAGCGTAACAGATATAACATAGGACATCATGGATTGACTATTGTTACC
>NC_061107.1:92106162-92111162 GCF_015104395.2 Macrobrachium nipponense
TTCAATTTCAACTCAAGAAAAAGAGGATGATAGTAGCGTGAACTGTACTAAATATATGTACTTTTCGTTGGGAGAGTTTTAGGCAATGGCAACCCACTGTAATAAAAGTAGTTCCGGACCTTCTGACTTATCGCAGATTTCACCTGGCAACATATTCACATACATTAAGACTTCTCTTTTGGGGAATAATGGGGGCACCAAAGGCATCGACACCCGCGCATTAGTGTAAGGCCACGGTTAATTCCAGGTAGATGTAAGATTACACGGATTCGCTTCTTAAAAGACTGCCCCTACAGGTAAGTGCGACCGTGTAAGGTAATTGACAGTCGTTTAGTACCACGAAAGACCCGTCCCTTTATACCCAGGTACCAGAGGCACGCTCGGTTTTATGAAGGGTATACGATGGCAGAGACGACCGCTCGTTATGGGCACTTACGGAGCACTAAGTTACAGTTTCTGTCAAGTTTATCACGATTTAAATATTGCCCGATATTGATTCCTGAAAATGCAATGTTGCTTAAAAGGCTGGAATTGAAGGGTTTTAGGAGGCAATTTAGGGGGATTAGCGATGCCCCTCTTCGCTGTAATGATGTGCTCTGCTGTTTTAAGAGGTGGAGAGGTGGGCTCTCTTAATAATCTAGTGGATCTTTCTACCCGCTACCCCGCCCACCACCCCTCTCCTCTCTCTCTCTCTCTCTCTCTTCTCATAATATATATATATATATATGTATATATATACATACATATATATATATATATATATATATATATATATATATATATATATATGAAATTCCGCAAGCAGCTCCCAGCTTATTGCAATGTTTGTTTTTTCTAGGCTTGTAGGCAATATTCCAAAAACAGTTACTTTGGACTTAGAACAAATATTCAAGTGCAAGAAAACCTCATTGCACTGGTCATACTGTTGAGTCTCGTTTTACCGAATACTCTCTTCAGTACTGTTGTTTACTTTGATGTAAGAATTGCCTTGCCTTCCTGTTTTTCACTTTTTTTTTTCTACCATGAAGATTCCAACACTCTTAACTTTATAGTTGCATGCAGGATAGTCTTTTTATTTATCTATTTATTTAACTATTTATTTATTTAACTGGTCATAGTGTTGTGTCTCGTTTTACAGAATCCTCTCTTCAGTTACTGTTATTGACCACTGAAGCAAGAATTTCTTTGTTTTTTCTGTTTTTAATATTTCTTTTTATTTTACCGTGAAGATTCATATACCCTTTACTTTATAGTTGTGCGCAGGGTAGGCTTTCTATTTGTCTATTTATTTACCTGTATATATTTAATAGCAGATTTCGTTAAGGAGTGTTTCCAAGTTATTTGGACACGTTCACAAGCACGTCTTAAACCGGAAGAAGAACTCTTTTCATGCTCGTCCTGAACAAGAATAGCAGTGGAATGGAGAAATCACGTGAAGATGTCTGGCGTCTTTCGAAATAATTCTAAAGAATTTTTCCGATTTAAAATATTATCAAAGTTGAAGATCAACGATGGAAAGAACTGCTACAAAGTCGTACTTGCATAGGTGGCGCCTTTCTGCTTACAACCGTGGAAGGTAAATGAACAACACAGCCTCTAATTGTCACCCTTCACTTCAAACATCTTGTCTGGGAGAGTCGTTATCCCTGATCTCATATGCCAATCACGTAATGATTAGAGGTCATTACTGGCTATAATAACGAGCATTACCTTATTAACCATAATAGCATTCGTCATCTTTAAAAAGATTGATGACAGGATCCCGGTTGAACGGCCCTTGAGCGTTCTCTGAGTCTCTCATTACGGCCAGGGCAAATTCTGTTTTTGTTTTTCAGTTCCATGATTAATTTATATCACGGGTATCTGCCGAAGAAATGATGCCCTTAGAACACGACATCATGCATGCAACAGTAGAGGAGAACTGCAAATGCCGGAGCAGTAACGTGTGAGGTTATCGCAGCCTGAATGACACAGGTCGGTCTGAAGACCTTCATTAGTGTCGCTCGATTTCTGCCTTGAGTACACCTTCCATGGCAACTGGTCGTTTGGAGATATCAGAACATTGTACCGAATGGAAAAGAATGAGCCTGTTAACACTGCAGAATCTACTCATTTAGAAGCAAAACTGAAAGACAGGCAAGATTTCATACGGCTTTTTTTGAAGATGATCAGGGATAAACAATGGTTGCAATGCAGTGTGAAAGGCTCGGCAACAACTAATTATCTTGTTGATGGAGAAAATTGGCAACCTTTGTTCATAATTCTGGATATGCAACTGACTGATCCTACGAGGAACAGAACACTTCGAACTTATGAGGATTATACAGAACTGCAATGTAGTTATAAAAGATAAAAGTCAAATTGCGGATGATATGCTCATCATAATGGGATGGGATAATTAAAAATAACAGAACAGAGTTTGCTAAAATAGTAGTGGCTTCTGCTGCTGAGATGCTAAATGCATTTAGTGACATTAGACACTAACGGTTTCCCCCAAAAATTATTAAAATAATTTCACTGATAAAAGCAAAATGGATTCAAGTATTTTGTTAAAGTAATGCGGGTAAAAAGAAAATTCATGTGTTCTTTTTTTCATGTATGGCAGAAAAATGATGATTACATAGGAAAGAGTACATGACACAAGCTTTAACATATTATTATGATCCCAAACATCATTATCACATTATTCTCCGCTAATTTTACAATATCAAGTGCAAATTAATGGCATCATTGCATGATACTGGTCTTTTCTTCATTACCTACATTTCTTAGGTTACTAGCATAAAAATGAATCTGTTTTGATTAAATGATTTGGTAGTAGATATAAATTATTGCTTAATTCTATTTCCAATTTGTTCAGTGAACAGCTATCCAAGGATAAAAAAAAAGAAGAAGAAATATAATAGACAAATGACAAGTGTTGTCAAGGGAATAATCACCAGAATATTTGTTTTAAAAAGGACTGTGCATAAATGGAGGGATTTAAGTGCTAATGACATAGCAAAAAAATTCCGATTTGTCTGGTAAACTTCGGTCACTGACTCAAAATCCTCTTTAAGAGAGCTGCATTAACATATTAGCACCGTGAACGGCATCCGCAGACATAACTAAGAGAAACTTACTTGCCTTCTCTATTTAACTGAGTTAAATAAAACGAGTTCACTGAAAATGATCAGACATTTTCAGGAATAGAAAAGGAAGCTTATCTACGGTTTTTCAGAATTTATAGGAGCTGGCCTGACATTTGTGGAAACATTATGGAATTCTGAATATGGCCAGGTGCATACCTTATTACTATAGTAGACACTCCTGATTGGCTGTTGATAAGCCAACCACAGGGCTGAAAACTCTCAGCCTCTCGAGAGGGATACGTCTTTCAAAAGTATAGCACTTCAGGAGAGGTGGAACATACATCCTGCCTATGTGAACTTTCGAGAGAAACTGAGAGTTTCCAGCCCTGTGATTGGCTTATCAACAGCCAATCAGGAGCATCGTAAAAGGAGAGCCCAGACATCAGATGCACGGTTGATGTGAATCTACTATAATATAACTTATTCTATCTCGATTTCTCTGTGACTTGACTTATTCCTTAACTGAAGTCATGTTAACTTTTTTGCCTCTTTTCTTTTCAACTCCGGTTTACCAAGTATCGCATTTTAAAGGTGATAGTATTTCTACCCTCTAAAACAACATGAGAAGAATGATCAAGATAAATTCCTTCCATTACCGATTTTTAAGTAACAGTGTTAAAATATACCTTGTCGTATTTATCGTGATCTGAAATATTGGGAAAAGGCTTGAGATTTTAACCATATGATTCCTCATAAGTTTCTGAAACTCGTCTAAACTCGGGGAGTCAAAAATTTCGAAGTTACGGAGGGAACGCTAGATATCAAATGGTTCCGCTTAAAATGTAAATCTTGATGGTAAATAGTTTTATTAAATTTGTACAGAAAACTGAATCGAATTGCCAACAGAAACCAGCATATTAAAGAAACACATCAATGTGTTAACATATATGAAAATATATTAATTCCGAAGTAGAGCGAATTGGATTTTAAAGGACATGTTTAGTAAAATGCATGACGGGATGTGATATATATATATATATATATTATATATATATATATATATTATATTTTGTCCGAAGGTTAGCTGGAATTACCGATATAATATATATATATATATTATATATATATATATATATATATATATATATATATATATATATATATATATATATAGAGAGAGAGAGAGAGAGAGAGAGAGAGAGAGAGATAGAGAGAGAGAGAGAGACTATATATATATATATATATATATATATATTATATATATATATATATATATATATATATATATTATATCGGTAATTCCAGCTAACCTTCGACAAAATCTAAATTTATATAAACCCGGTTGCTTCGTGACTGCACCCCAAAAAATATTAGTGTAAAGACGAAATTCAAACAATTCTTCAAATCTTGAAGCTGTTAATCGCCCAGAGCATCTGAGTAGTTTTTGTTGAGAGATATAATCTTTCTGAACCCTGATCCATAATCATATTTGCGATATGGCTTCTTAAGTTGCTGGTTCCCTGAATACGTAACCACCAGCGCTTGCTTGCAGTCATCTTGGCTTCTTCATAAAAGTCAACGGCCACAAGCCACGAAACTTTGCTTTCTGCAGATCGAGCAAGGAGGCGGAATCGCTGCAGCGAATATGAACTGTTTGGATTTCTTAACCCGAAGTAACGTTCTGTATGTTTTGTGTTGAAGCAAACCATAAGTATTTTGGAAGGGACAAGATTCGTAGAAAGCGAAGAGCAGAACGATGGCCTTCAGAAGATTTATTAAACAAATAAAAAATACGCAGAAGAAATCGAGTTTTTTGTACAGCGTAAAATTCTGTATGAAACTCTCGATATGATGCAGTATAAAAGTTTCAACCACGACCCGGCTGCTCCCCAGATACGGTCAAGTGAAGCTGCGTCGGCGACTAGCACC
>NC_061107.1:92116837-92131837 GCF_015104395.2 Macrobrachium nipponense
ATCAAAATACTTCTTAGAGACGACAGAGAAAAATACAGGTAACTGAATCTAATTATTTCAATGAGCCATTTCAAACACTTACGTTTTGCATGTATATATATATATATATATAGAACATACATATATATTAAATATGTGTATATATACACACACACACACACACACATATATATATATATATATATAATATATATATATATTAATTTATAATATATATATTATATACAAATATATATTATATGGACTGGTAACAATGTTTCCTGTAACAACAGAATTCCATCTAATAAAAGGAGCCCATAAAAACACCAAAATATAGAAAAAAAGTACTATATTTCAGAGACTGCTGTCTCCCTCTTCAGGTAGATGAATGAGAAAAGTTTACAGAAAAGGTTGGTATTTATACCAAGAGGTCCATCCACAAACAAGCCAATTTAAGTCACCCCCGCTGATAATCTTCCTTTAATCTTCTTAAGGGTTGGTTGAATGAAGAGGTTGTCGATCGTGTCCGAAATCCATGCTCCTTTTGAGATGTTCATTACCTGCCTCTCTTTTATTAAGGCCGATTCCATCATTTGACTCTTGTACGGCAGTTGCTGCTATAAATTACACGTGACAAATTCCAGTTTATTCTATGGTTATGTTCATTTATATGGTTGAAAATAGCAGAGTTCTGTTGTCCATACCTAACTGACCGTTTGTGTTGTATTAATCTCTGGGGAAGGGATTTACCTGTAAATCCATGTAAGATTGGTCACGTCCTGGTCATGGGGATTTTCGTATACCCCAGAGTCCTTTGGAGATGCCTTTTGTTGGACGTTAATCAGGGATTTGGCTAAGGTGTTTGGGTAAGTAAATACAAAAGGGTTCGATTTTCCGAAGGGATTGGTTATTCTCTTAATCGTGTCCAGGTGGGGAATTATTATTTTATTGTTGGGTGTATCTCTGTCTTGTCTTTAGGGGGTCGGTAGAAAATTACGTTTGCTTTGTGAATTGCTTTCTCATTCTATGGGTCAGGATATTTTAAAGACGAAGTTGCTTGCGAATTAGTTCAAATTCTTTTTTCCAGGAATTCTGGGAACAAATTCGTAAGGCTCTTAAGAACAAGTTACTAGCTAACACCTATCTTGATAGTACTGTCGTGATAGCTAAAGTAGTGAATGTATGAAAGTGAGAACGTTGGTTTTTCTGTATATGGTGAATTGTATTCTGTCGTATCTCTGATTATTAAAACATCAGAAAAGGAATTTTGTTGTCTGTTTCCCATTCAACTTTAAATTTGATGCTGGGGGGGGAGGACACTAATGTGTTTAATTTCGCGAGGAATTTCATTAAAATTGCCCCCCACCATTAATCCCAAAATGTTAGGATATCATCCACGTATCTCATCCACAGCATGTTTTTGGGTTTTATTGCATTTATTACTGTTAGTTTCAAAGTATTCCATGTACAGATTGGCTAGAACAGGACTTAAAGGACTACCCATACTACACCCGAATTTTTGCTTGTAGAATGATTCCCCGAATGAAAATACGTTTATTAAGATGCACATAATTCAACTAGCTTTATTATTTTGTCAGCGCCAAAGGGAAATGATCTGAATAGGGGATGGGGGAATAATTTTACCCTTAAAAACTGAAGAACGTCCTGTACTGGTACTTTAGTGAACAGGGAATCTACGTCAAGGCTTAAAAGTTTTTATGTTGTGAAGTGGTATATGTGGCTTCTCTGATTGTGACAAAAATCTTCCGAATGTTTATGTGACTGGGAGAAAAGGTGCCTAAAAAAGGGGAAAGGAGGCCAGCTAACCATTTAGAAATTTTGTAATTGAAAGCTCCGGCACCTGAAACGATGGTCTGAATGGAAGATTGTCTTTGTGAGTTTTGGGAAGGCCATAAAATAGGGTATTTAGGATTAATTACTTTAAATTTCTCTAATAGTTCAATACTCTTTTTGTCTTTGCCAATTAATCTTACTTTCCGAAAAAATTCTGTGGGAACGTTTTGGAGGGGATTTTTCGTCAGTTTTTCGTATGTGTTTTGTGTCGCTAAGGAGCTGGTTGATTTTGTCAAGGTAGAAGTCTTTGTCCATTATTACGATTTTGCCGTCTTTGTCGGATCTACTTATTATAACATCTAACTTTTTTAGCGAGTGGATGGCTATCATGAATCTGCGAGGAACAGGATATTTCTTATGTAAATCAGTTAAAGCATTTAGTAACACTCCTTTTAAACATATCTCTTCACGGTTGTAGTTTTTGTCAGATATGAATTTATCAAAAGCCACTATGAAGTCTAGGTTGTTTTTGCGGTCTGGCATAAGGGCGAAGGATAAGCCTAAATTTAAAACTAAATGTTGATTTACAGTAAGGGGGGTGTTGGATAAGTTTAAACTTTGTCTTGTTGCTCAAGATTATTCCACGCACTATTGTCTATTAGGTTATTTAACTTGCGTAGAAGTCTGTTGGAATGAGTCAACGCTATTATAGGCAGCAATGTCGGAACAGAATGAAATCAGATACCTGTATATGTGGTCCGTAGTGAGGAGGCGAAGATTAGACTGGGTTTCCATATATCACTCTGCGTAGTATAGGAAGATGTCGTTTTTTCGTATCGGTTGATTCTTTCCTCCAGGAAAATCTTGTGTGAGAGAGGGAAGGGGTCCGATTGCAGAGTCCATCTCCCGAATCCGTACATTTTTGGTAGTACTTGCTCTTTGAGGCATTCTTCTAAAAAGTGTTTTTTGGTTTTTCAGCCGGTGTAGTCTGATCAGTTCTTTCTCAACTTGCGAAAGATTGGCTTGACTTCTGGAAGTGAGTGAAGATCCTGGAAAGGCGGTTGAATTCCATAATGGGCTGAAAAATGACTGGTAACATGTTCTGTAACCAACAGAATTCCATCTAATAAAAGGAGCCCATAAAAACACCAAAATATAGAGAAAAAAAGTACTATATTTCAGAGACTGCTGTCTCCCTCTTCAGGTAGATGAATGAGAAAAGTTTACAGAAAAGGTGGTATTTATACCAAGAGGCAATAAAACCCAAAAACATGCTGTGGATGAGATACGTGGATGATATCCTAACATTTTGGGATAATAGGTGGGGCAATTTTAATGAATTCCTCGCGAAATTAAACACATTAGTGCCCAGCATCAAATTTAAAGTTGAATGGGAAACAGACAACAAAATTCCTTTTCTTGATGTTTTAATAATCAGAGATACGACAGAATACAAATTCACCATATACAGAAAACCAACGTTCTCACCTTTTCATACATTCACTACTTTAGCTATCACGACAGTACTATCAAGATAGGTGTAGCTAGTAAACTTGTTCTTAAGAAGCCTTACGAATTTGTTCCCCAGAAATTCCTGGAAAAAGAATTTGAACTAATTCGCAAGCAACTTTCGTCTTTAAAATATCCTGACCATATATTGAGAAAGCAATTCACAAGCAAACGTAATTTTCTACCGACCCCCTAAAGACAAGACCAGAGATACACCCAACAATAAAATAATAATTCCCCCACCTGGACACGATTAAGAGAATAACCAATCCCTTCGGAAAATCGAACCCTTTTGTATTTACTTACCCAAACACCTTAGCCAAATCCCTGATTAACGTCCAACAAAGGCATCTCCAAAGGACTCTGGGTATACGAAATCCCATGCCAGGACTGTGACCAATCTTACATCGGATTTACAGGTAAATCCTTCCCCAGAGATTAATACAACACAAACGGTCAGTTAGGTATGGACAACAGAACTCTGCTATTTCAACCATATAAATGAACATAACCATAGAATAAACTGGAATTTGTCACGTGTAATTTATAGCAGCAACTGCCGGTACAAGAGTCAAATGATGGAATCGGCCTTAATAAAAGAGAGGCATGTAATGAACATCTCAAAAGGAGCATGGATTTTCGGACACGATCGACAACCTCTTCATTCAACCAACCCTTAAGAAGATTAAAGGAAGATTATCAGCGGGGGTGACTTAAATTGGCTTGTTTGTGGATGGACCTCTTGGTATAAATACCACCTTTTCTGTAAACTTTTCTCATTCATCTACCTGAAGAGGGAGACAGCAGTCTCTGAAATATAGTACTTTTTTTCTCTATATTTGGTGTTTTTATGGGCTCCTTTTATTAGATATATATATATATATATATTATATATACATATATAAACAGATTCCAAACGTTAAGGAAAAACAGCAGATTACAGAAAACACTGAGTATCTGCACAGGGAAGCCATCCGCAGAAAAAGATGAAGGAATGGAAATTGTAAAACTAAATGGGCTGGCGGCTGACTTGGGGGACACCTACACACACACACACACACACACACACACACACACACACACAGAGTGCTGTCAAAAGGTGAATACAACGAAAGGCGGAGGGAAGGGAGAGAGTCAGCCCTGGAACTGGCATGAATAACCCATGGCCAGCTTTCCCTGATGAATCAAGCGATCTGTCGATTGATGGCTGAAGGTACACGGCAGGATAATACACTTAGGGATCCACGTGCAAATAAAAGACGTATAAATGGCGAGGATACACGACAGGAGAACAATAAGTATTCTGTTACATGCACGGCGAAAGAGACGTCTGCATAACTCTCAGGTGACAGGATGAAAAAGTCGAGTGTGACTTGGGTTAAGGATGAGCCTGATTCTGGGATAAGTTTACGAAAAAGAGAAAGGGATTTATATATACACCTATAGTAGAGATGCGTATGTACATATATTTTACATACATACATACACACCGATATATATATATATTTATATATATATAATATATATATATATATATTTAATATTTTATATATATACATATATACTATATATATATATATATATTATATATATATATATATATATCTTATATTATATATATATATATATATATAATTTTATAGTCTCTCACAGGAAACAGCAAATGAAAAAGACGGCAGCTCTTTCCTTATTTTTTCAACATTGTCACCACCAATTTCAACATAAGTTGTCAACTTGTGTCGAAGGATCCAAGGCCTTTAAGTACTTAGCCACGGCAGGCATACCCTTATACTGGTAGGATTTACATTAGGAAATGTGCAGAAATAAGATGGTTCTTCACTGAATTAGTCAGGACCAGGAAACAACAATTCAAAGCTACATTTGGCTGCCTCTGACACAACCACCTGTAAATATGTGGACACAAATATTGTCCTGGAGAAACAGGACTTCCGCTCGAAGCTTTACTGTGCTTCAACCTTGAGTGATAGTTTTCAACCTGAAGCAAAGGTGATGAATACCTAATCACCATTACAGGTCTGATCCTTTCCAAAGTAACCCAACACTACAGAACCCTCAGATTCCCAAAACACTGAGATTATCACAGACAGACTCAACTTTCTTGAATTTTTTTCGGGAGGTGGGAGGGGAAATCAGATACAAAGTTGTGGACCCACATCCCATCTCAGGTTACTCATTTTCCATAATTATTGCCTGGATTGACACAAAAAAGACTCATGAATATCGTGAGAGAATCTACTATAGTCACTTTCCTATCTAGCATCAATATGCATGGTATTCGTTTTGCAGTCAGATAGTCATCCACAAGATGTCAGTTGAAATAATATCCATAGGCCTGCGTTGATACCTGTGGTCTCAGCTATCTGTTGGGCAGTCAAACGTCTGTTCTGCAAGCTTAAATGATGAACAACAATTTATTTATGTTTTTTTTCTATATCTTACTTCAGGTCATGTTCTGCCTTGTTACTTTCCTGCCTGAATTCAGTAAACCATTTTATAATGGTGGAATAAAATTCCAAAAAAAAAGAATGTTGACCACTTCGTCACGGCTTTGAGATCATAACTGTAATTTTGGAGCTTCTTAATGGTGACATGAACTTCTATTTTTGCCCAGTTGATGCTTTATTTCGCCCAGTGGCTCTCAGAAAGCCTCACGGGCGATGCCATAAAGGTAAACAATGGAGTTGTTGAACCTACTATGAGATTCAGGGCCTCTGTAACACGGTTTTTTCGCAATAACTTCTTATCTATGCATTTCATAGATATAACGCTTATTCAGAAATACACATTATATCTACACATAAATTTTGACTGTATTCTGCATTACGTAGGTTGAATAAATTTGGTACTTACAATGTAAAAGTGACTCTTTTTGAAGACGGGCCAACTTACTCAGAGAAAAAGTTTCGAACGCCCTCGTTACGTAACTTATGACAGCATTTCTTCCCTCTTTCTCGATGGATGATTGGCTATACGTAACAAAGGCTATACCTCTGGCAACAATGACAAACAAATTTAAATACAAGCAAAGCAGCACACCTTTATGAATTCTGAACCTCTCCACTGACAATTGTCATAATGAACAAACCAACAAAATATGTTAATAAATACAAAAACACTTCGATTATTAGTCTAACTCCCAAAATAAGTTTCCTAAGAAATTACTGTCTGCTTTATAGGTCACAATCAGATTGACAAGATGTAGGGAATAGATGGTAATTTTCAAAAACATAGTAGACAAGCTTGTTTTGATAACTGCTATATCCAATGTCATGCAATTTTTATTTATTGGCTATCTACCTATTTACTGGAAAAAAATAGCCGGTACTATATTTTGGCTTTAAACCTTCACCAATAATTATCGTCAGAATGATAACTTCATGAGGCTCCACCCACTTTGGCCTCGTTATAATTCAGGATAACACTGAAGGCTATCATGGGCATTGTTGGATTAGAAAATTTAACTTCTGGCTATAAAAACTCATTTCTCGAATAGTTGTAAGAAGTGCTAAATGATCCTCAAGGATCCCAGCAGTTGGCCTAAACTTTTAATTCATGTATATTACTGCTATACTGTTGCGGCACTACTGCTACAGTAGTATTACTACGCTAGCACAGATACCCCACCCACAACTATACGTATCGTTCCGCCATTCATAAAGTCTTTGGGTTTCAGAGCCGATGGAACAAGGTGAATGGGTTTCTGTCTAGTGGATGGGCGGCGCAACATTTCGTAAAAAGGTGTTCACTTTGCTTACGTAATGAATGTTTTTCGACTCTTGGCTCGTAATCATTGGCCATGGCGTCGGCTAGATAATTTTTACTCTATAAAAATTAAAACTATCGGGTTTAGGTTATTGATAATGGTGACAAAATT
The DNA here is from genome assembly GCF_015104395.2 of Macrobrachium nipponense. NCBI lineage: Eukaryota > Metazoa > Arthropoda > Malacostraca > Decapoda > Palaemonidae > Macrobrachium > Macrobrachium nipponense. The sequence goes on from NC_061107.1 coordinate 92,124,015, forward strand.
TGTGTGTGGTTGTAAAATATACATATGTCAACTTTCAGCTACTTCCGATTCTTTGACAAGGAGCAAAGTCCAAAAAACCGTGTTACAGAGGCCCTGAATCTCATAGTAGTCATTCCAGCACTGGTAGAATACAGTGACACCCATATGTTTCAGCCACTAATTCTTTCAGTGATGAGGCCGGGATATTTTCAGTGAACCTCATTGTTTACTGAAGACCACATGGTTTGAAGATGGAGATAATAGCGGACGACAGGGCTGTTGAAAATAACAGATATATATATATAAACTTTTGAGTGGGAGACCAGTAAAGTGTTGACTACATGAAGTGAAGGAGGTCTTGGAATTGTAAAACCCTAATGTCCAAGAAGCATGTAAGTATATTTAGATAGAGAAAAATCGTTCACAGTATATGAGGAGTAAATATGCTGCGTATAAGAATTCATTCTCTCTCTCTCTCTCTCTCTCTCTCCCTCTCTCTCTCTCTCCCTCTCTCTCGTCTCCTCTCTCTCTCTCTCTTATTATTATATATATATATATTATATATATATATTATATATATATATGTGTGTGTGTGTGCGTGTGTGTGCGTGTGTGTGTGTGTGCGTGTGTGTATGTATGTATATATGTACTATGTATGTACAAGGAACCTTTTTAGATATCTTGCGGGTAGGCGGATAGACAGACAAACAAACAGACAAATGTGAATCATTAAGCTTTCCACTTCGTTTTAGAAATCACAGGTTTAAGTTCTAGGGGCCTCTTCTTACTAGCTTCTGGTATTTCTATTGTACTAGAATAAAGTTTTAAGAAAGAAAGGAATTAAAATCACTCATTGGGAGGCTGCTTCAAGCAAATTTATATCACATTACATGGCAACGATATTATTGAAAAGGCCAGTTTTTCAGTAAAACTTCTATTGCATATAAAATAAATACCTTTGCTTAAAATCCCTAATTAATATCTGGTACACATACTGCTTCTCCGAGGGTCACCAAGATGTGTTTATTAATAAAAAGTAATCTTTCCTACACCTGGAAAATGATAGCTATTACCTTAGGTGATATCTTGATATTATCAGCGGTAGCAGCAGTATGCTAGTGATATTAGTAGTTACAACATCACTTGAAGAGTAGGACGATTAGTGGCACAGTAGCATGACTGTGAAAGTCACTTTTACTATAAGTAATCTCTTGATGTAAGTAATATCTTGAAAAAACTATCAACCTAGTACTATTACAAATGGTTAAAATAGCCCTGGAGTGGTAATAGGAATAGTAGCACCTCAGCATGAATGTCAAAGCTAGTCTTACTATAAGTAATCTCTTGATTTAAGTAATACCTTGATAAAATATCAACGCAGTACTATTATAAATGGTTACAATAGCCCTGGAATGGTATTAGGAATAGTAGCACTGCAACATGAATGTCAAAGCTAGTCTTACTATAAGTAATCTCTTGATTTAAGTAATTCCTTGATAAAACTATGAGCGTAGTACTATTATAAATGGTTACAATAAGCCCTGGAATGGTAGTAGGACTAGTAGTACTGTAACATGACTAGCAGCGATGCATTAGTAATGGCAATATCATTAAGAAGGTTCCAACGCTCATAATTGCAAAGTCACACAATGACCGAAAAATCCCTCCCTTTCATGGTAAAAGCAAGAGCTGATCTCCAAAATGCCCACATTAGGTAACAGCCTTTCGGGGGAATGACGTGCAAAATACCACTCTTTGGCTTCAAAATATTATAACCTCGGTTCTGCCCGGCCTCTTTTTTTTTCTTTTTTTCGTGCTTTTTTGCTGTGTAGGGAGCTCTCTCTCTCTCTCTCTCTCTCTCTCTCTCTCTCTCTCTCTCTTAAGAAAGTCCATTTGCCCTTAGCTTTTCTCTCTCAGAAACCTCATTGCTGTCTGTCTGTCTGTCTCAGGCGCCAATGGCCCCTCTAGCCCTTTAAATCAAGATCTCTTTCCTTTTTTTCGTCTTTATACCTCTCTCTCTCTCTCTCTCTCTCTCTCTCTCTCTCTCTCTCTCCTCTCATAGAAGTAATCTGCTGTGCATCTCATGAAACTTCAATAATATTTCTCCGTCTCCTGTCACCGTGGAAGAAGGGTTTAGCCAACCTATACCTGCCTTAAGAGCTGTACCTGTGCATGTATTTATTTCATGGCTCATGCTTCTATTTTCCATTTTTATGTTATTCAAGATTTCATCTTATTTCGTCTACTTGAAAAGTGTTCGTGCCCGTTTCTTGGCGTCTCGTCTTGAGCCATTTATCCATCTCAATCACTGTCAATTCTTCTCTTCCATCTATATTCTTGTCCTACGAGGGAGTAAACCGAAGGAAAAGTATAAAATAACGCGAGGAATGACCGGCATGGACAAAAAAAAAAAAGACAAAGTCACTCTTTCAACAAAAACCGCACATTTTAAAAAGGGCGCAAAGGTACCGATTCCACCGGTCCACTCGAAGCCCTGCTATTTGCACGCATCCATCAAGAAGTTATGACAAGCTAAGCGAAAAGTATTAGGTTAGCAAACACTGCACTTGTTATAGATATAAAACATACTTGTCTCTCCAGCTGCATCTCTCTCTCTCTCTCTCTCTCTCTCTCTCTCTCTCTCTCTCTCTCTCCACCTCAGGTGCGAGAAGAAAGGTTTTTAAAAAAAGAGAGATCTTCCTACCTGTTAATAACTACAGGTTGTTTCGCGATTTCGTTATTTGTCCAACTTTCAATTTGACTCTGTATGCGGCCGTTTCTCAGATTGTAACGTGCGTGCCAAATTGCTACGTCTAGTGCGACTAACTGAACGTGCGTCTTGCACACACGTCGTTTCCTTTACATTACGGTTACCGGTCGTGTCTCGGGAGGGCAGACGTGGGAGGAGAAGTCTTTGCGTTTGCAGGTGTTGGTAAGGTCGAGTGGGATGGCTTGGTCGTGGGCGTAGGCGTGGGCGCTCTGCAGCGTTTGCATGGGTGAAAACGAGTACGATGAGATTGTGGAAGAAGGTTAAGACAGAAGATTTCCAAAACATAAAATACATTTTGAAGAATACGAACTTGTCTCAGGTGAGATCCATGACAGGTATCACGTCAGAGATCTCGACGTCGTAAGAGTTTTTGACCTTGATTCCTGCAACAGATATCGTTCAGTCTTCGCTTCGGATTTCAAGTTTTTTGCCATTTCCTTGTTTCCATTTTAGCTCCACTCTTTTCCAGATTAGGTTTCATAAATCTATTTTATTCTCTCTTTTGTATCCAACCGAGATGTCGCATCTTTTTTTAACAGCAGGTTACATGAGTTGTTTGAGGGTGTGCAAACTCATATTTCTAATATACCTGTTAGTTCAGTGCTTAGAGAGAGAGAGAGAGAGAGAGAGAGAGAGAGAGAGAGAGAGAGAGAGAGAGATGCCAATCAATTTTACCTTTAATTTGCTAGCAAAAGTGGAAGAAATATGTTTATTTCAGTAGAGTCAATTCAAAAGCTCTATAGTTCCTGATTGAAAAATTCACTCTTAATCCAGAGAGAATAGGATATTTTTTTCAAAACATTTAAAAAAAACATTGCAATTAATGATAACAATAATTATAAGAATAATAATATAATGATAAAAATAAATGACTACAAGAACGCATGGAACTTTCATGTTGATTCAAGATCTCAGTATCTTCAGACAAATTTTAAAACATCGGTTTTCACCTCCACAACCACACACACACACACACACACACACACAAATATATATATATATATATATATATATATATATATATATATACGTATATATATATATATATATATATATATATATATATATATATATAATATATATATATATATATGAGTAAAAAGCCCTTAAACACCTTTAATTGATAAACAGACTCCCAAGGAATTTCGCGCACAAATGCGACAACGGGACGAAATCATTTTGAAAAGTTAAGAGTGGTGAATTGTAGAAAAATTAATAAAATTGTAAAGAAAATGGCTTTGTGTGAACAGTGCTCTGCTCTTTGAAATAACATTGGAGCCTTTCTCATTCTCACTGTTAACAGCAAGTATCAACATCTAGAACACGGCCATGACGACTTGCGCAATTTTAAAGTGCAGGTCCTTGGAAGCATAATATCGTGCCACCGAACGGGGACGGTTATGATCTGAAACGCATAATAATTTCAAATTATGGTCCAATGAGTCTCAGCACGACGCGAGAATGACTAATCAATTAGAGGTTACCGCTGTTAGAGTTCAGTCTTATTTCCTACTAACTACGCCAATTACTGATCAAGTTTAACTCTCTCAAAAGAGAGCAGACACTTCAAATCACGTTTTGTGAGAGCCGATAACTACAACTAGAGCTGAATTAACTGTATAATGCGCAGACTTGTTTTCAAAGCTAACAATCACGTCGCTGGGAAGGCAATATGCAGTAATGGTCTCAGGGGGTTATCCTCTGGCACGTCACTCATAATACTCGCAGATTTAATGTTGGCAAAAGCGTCATCATCGAGAGCAGTTTCTGCTGCAGGTCACTTGAGAATCTGAGAAAGGGGTCGAGTGCCCAGTTCTCCAACACCGATGTAACGAGAAGTTTGTTTATGGTTCATCAGGTCGAAGGTTGTGATGAAGTCGATTTGAATCAGCTTATTTATTCTGATACTCCTCATGATTTTACTCTCTAAAGGTAGGCTGGTGGTGTTGAGGTAGATAACCTTATGGCTTATCTGAAAGAATCTGCTTATTTTAATGAGATATGATTTTAGTATATTTAGTAAAGATTTTAGTCATTTATTTTATAAAATATATACTTTTAAATATAAAAGTTTAATCATTTATTTTTTTATTGGTTTAATCTATCACCATTCTTCATTTTTTACGTTCATATTTGAACAGTTATTATTCACATATCCATAATTAGTCATGTTAATTTATATATTCAACTTCATTAGAGCGCTGAATAATCCTGATGGATTTCGGCGCTTGGTCCTCATGAACTAAATTTCATAATCAAAATAAAATCTAAAGGTAGGCAATCGAATCGTTTAAAAGAATGTGTCAGTCCAATCAATGTAACGGAAAAAAGGTGCAGAAAGTAAAAGACATGCATAAAGTAAAAAAAGAGCGACGCAAATCCACAGTCATTAGCCGAGACGAGAACACGTATCTGGGGCCACTGGACATCACATATTTGAGGAACTAAAAGCCGGCGTTGGCTACAAGCACGAGCCCAACCGGTGGTTAAATCGGTTGTAGTCATACCTCTGGCTTATGGAGCCGTTATTTGAAAGTGTCTTTTTTATTATATATATAATTCTTATTCTTAGTATAACTTATCTCTTTTCTGCCGCCCTTTTTTTTATAATGCTTAAGTTGCATTTATCGTCACAGGAAATGCCGCAGTTTTATATATGTCATATATATATATATATATATATATATATATATATATATAGTATATATATATATATATACGTATATACATCATATATATATATATATATATATATATATATATATACATTTAATTATACACGTGCACACAATTCGCAGGTCTAATTTTATTTTTGTAAATGCCCATGATAATGACACTGGCAACCAAGCGACAACTCCATAGACCACATAATGACAACATAAAATATGGGGGCGGGGGTTGGAGGGACGGGGGACGAGAAAGGAGATTGTGGAGGAACTCGGAAGGAAGCAATGGACCCTCTATTTACGAGAGGGGAAGAGACCCCTCAGCCAAGGGATGTGTGGGTACATCGATCACCTAGACTACCCAAAGATTCAGTCCTGTTGGGAAGGCCATTAAAAAAATGAAGGACCCAGGCCAAAGGACGATATTCCGTACCGAGAAAATAAAAGGGAAACATAGAGGTTCAGCAATTTCGATGATGAAAGCAGCTAAAACGTAAATAAGAGAATGTATGTTTAGCGAAGCAATTGATTTCTCCAGAATCAATTTAAAATCTCGTATATTTATTGTTCTTAGGTCAGACTATTAAATACATTATCATTAGGCAAAATCAAACGGATGGATGGCAGAGAAGAACCAGAAAAATTTAACTTTTGGAGGAAGACTTGAGAGATGAAGAAAATTTATTATAAACTAATTCTTTACATGCAAAGATACTGCTAATCTCTTCTGAAAATGAATCTTCATTCTTATCTTACGCCCAAAGAGATCTGTACTTTACTTTTGTCGGCCTTAATTGAAGAATGATTGCTATGTGAATCTGTCGTTAGCATGAAAATCTAAGGGAAGCGCTTAAAATTTATAAACCTCATAGAAATGATCGTGAGCACAGTGACCACGCTCTTCTGTGTGCTGTCATGTCCCATTAGAAGAGTGAAGAAAAAAACTGATAACATCCTGATAAGGCCCATAAACCCAGGAATCCCTAGAGGCTTAAGACTCCAGCTGGCCAATATCCACAATGAACCTCACACAATTCTAAGACCTTATCTTCCCCTTTACTTTTGCGACGGTTGTCTTGAAAGTTCATTGGCCGCATAAGATATTCTCATAAATTTGCCATAAGTTTGTTCATGAATTTCTCTTTCACCGAGAGCATCAGTTTGTATTGGATAAGGTCCTTTGATAAAATGCTGAGCGTTTGAACTTTATTGAAATGTCATTTACTGGTTTAATTTATGTTTCCGAGGCGTTCTTTTTACCGCGCAAGAAAGAGATCTGATTTCAGGCATATGATATAACGATGGGATCTCCACCTTGAGTTTTGTTTCGTATACTACATACGTTTTAAACGAAGTAGAATCCCTGTACGTTTTTTATCCATTCTTCATTGTGTATAAATGACCATAATCAGAAGGATATAATATTTTGCTGCTCTGTCAGCAACTTATCTAAACACTCATTGGAGTAACTAGTGAAACAGATGGATGTGTTGCTGTTAATTCGAAGCCCAGGCATATATAAGATATATATGATATATATATATATACTATATATATATATATATATATATATATATATATGTGTGTGTGTGTGTGTGTGTGTGTGTGTATACATACATATATATATATATATATATATATATATATATAGAGAGAGAGAGAGAGAGAGAGAGAGAAGAGAAGTCCCATCGCCAAGATGTAATAAAACTAAGCCATATTGAATTTTTACCTTAAAAGACGTTCTTACGAGTAAGAGCCCCTGCAAAATAAGGCCAGCTTAATCTACCAATGACAATGCCAAGCGCAACAATGCCAGCAGAATTTATAGAGTTATAAAGAAAAATTTTACAGCATAACAGAAATAATTGAAAATGAATAATCATTGCTAAACACCTTCATCGGAAATCCGATTTTATCAATAATTATCCCCCAGAGCATGCAAACTGCGCGCGTGCTCACACATACTACATACATACATATATATTAATAAATAAATTAAAATATATTATTATATAATAATAAAATGAAGATATACATATATATAAATATATAAAATTACCTATATATATATAAATATATATATATATATATATATATATATATATATATATATACACACACATATATATATATATGTGTTATATATATTATATATATATATATATATATATATATATATATATATATATATATATATATTGGATATGGAACTCTCTCAGAAATTATTACCTAGAGGATAAAATAATGAAAAAAACAAGTTGATTCTCTTGTCATCCTTCATAATTTTTCCTTTCCTTTCTTCTCTTTTATTCTAATAATCCTAATCTCTCTCTCTCTCTCTCTCTCTCTCTCTCTCTCTCTCTCCTCATCCTTTGTTTAGCTATCAATATTCTTTCACTTTTATTGGT
>NC_061107.1:92136837-92151837 GCF_015104395.2 Macrobrachium nipponense
GATTTGAATAAACAAAACAAAATGGGTCTTCAAGTGGTGACCAAAGGATCGAACCTCCTACTCAGACATGCTTCATTTAAGGGCATGAATCAGCAGGCCCATTAAGTGGACCGCCTTCTGTACTTTCACAGGTATGCTGCTGCTACTGCTGCTGACGGCCTGGCTATGGTGTTACTGATGGTAATAATGCTATTGACATAGAGAGAGAGAGAGAGAGAGAGAGAGAGAGAGAGAGAGAGAGCGGGGTACGTCTGAAGATTAAATCAAGTCGCGGATGAAAGCGAGGGATTTCGTATAAGCGACAAACATAGGCAAGTGCTGTATCTTTTCGAGAATTTGGAGCTTTTGTCATTTTCGTAAATTATATGAGAGAAAATAAAGATAATTGAGTTATACAATCATAAACAAACAAGCATGCAAGCAATATACGCGCACAAGTAATATATATTATATATATATATATATATATATATATAATATATATATATATATATATATATAATATATATATTATATATATATATATATATATATATATCTTATATATATATATATATATATATAATATATATAATATATATATATATATATATATATTATTATATATACATATATATATAGACTATATATATATATATATATATATATATAATATATTATATATATATACAGAGAGAGAGAGAGAGAGAGAGAGAGAGAGAGAGTTGAAGTGCATAATTTAGTCAGAAAAGGGTTTTGCATTCAAAACATCTACTTGTAAAGTAAATTATTCGCCTGTCATTTTCAAAGGTTCTTATCAGAACGTGAAAGCGAAATAATGTATTGTGTTAATGTATAAAATATTATTTATACACTATTAAGAATATAAGACTGAATTGTTTATCTTTCGCCTAAGCACACAATTAAATCAAGTCGATCTCTCTCTATGTCTTTTACTGCATAATTCATTTGCCTATATACATTCTCTCCTATCTGATATTTCTTCCGTTTAATAAGATCTTATTTTCCGTTTCTCACTCTTCTTCTGTAACTTTCTCTCCTTAAGGAAAAAATCACGGTCGATAGACAAATAAATATAAAGATAATAAATCATCTAAAGTGTATCTGATATGTTTCTTGCCAATGATATCTATCACTGGTGTAAAAGGCCTCCATGACAGCCGTGAAAGATTGATGGAATGGGAGCCATCTTGAAAAGAGCATCCAACAGGTTGTGACTCCTAAGCAACCTCGGGAACGCTCCGGCAGGAGAAATGGCCAAAGGTGCTTCAATAGAGGACGAGGAAAAAGATAAACATTTTTGTTTTAGATTATAGTGAGGGAGAAAGTGGGATCTGAATCCAGGTTGAAACGTAAGAGACTGAAATATTTTAACTTTACGAATGGATTACGAGAAAGCTTTGCTTTCTGTACTGTCAATTCAAATATTGGTAGATAGGAAAATATTGATATTCATGATTATAAATACATATATATATATATATATATATATATATATATATATATATATATATATATATATAAAATATGTGCGTGTGTGTGTGTATTTATAATTATGAATATCAATATTTTCCTATCTACGTATATTTGAATTGACAGTACAGAAAGCAAAGCTTTCACGTAATCCATTCGTAAAGTTAAAATATATATATTATATATATATATATTATATATATATATATATATAATATATATTATATATATATGTGTGTGTGTGTGTGTGTGTGTGTGTGTGTGTGTGTGTGTGTGTAACACTAGTATGATATGAATGACAAACAGGAAAAACGAAACATGAAAAGCATGACAAGAAGGGCATTCCATGAAATCTATTTTATTGCATCCAAAAACAAACCAAGAATACATTGCTGCAATAACAACAACAACGCCAATCACAACAGCAACAGGTTTCATAACAATATGAAGGGTGGGAAAATTGAGCAATGATCTACAGGGAAAACTTGAATGATAATACAACGAGGTGAAAACGATTCCAGTTTTCTACCTCTGAGATTATCTCCCGTGTAAAAAGAAATCACCTGAATATTGGCTCTCTCTCTCTCTCTCTCTCTCTCTCTCTCTCTCTCTCTCTCTCTCTCTCATTTTGCCCGCATTTTTTTAATCCCTCATCAAAGCTTTCTACATTCCGAGTAATTAAGCAGGATTGATCTGGTCCTCCCCCGAGGCAGTGATGGGTAATATCGATAAGATGTGACATTAATCTACTGAATTTTGTTCGTCTAGTCCCAGCAGTATCCGTGGGATGCACCGGTTTAATGGAAGGAGAAATTAGTAAGAGGTTAGTACGAACCTTTCATCTCTTTTTCTTCTTGTTGCTTTCACCACCTTGTAAACGACTATACTTGAATTATCAAACTACTTTAATGTCCTAAGTATAACTTGCATCCATTATTATGTAATTGGAGGCAAGGTGGCGTTCTTATTAGTAACTATCATATTTTATTCTGCATTTCTCCCTCCCATCGTTCAAACAAATCGATTTCAGAATTCATTAGTTTTCCCAGAATGTTTCGCAACATCCATCCCTATATTTATTGACATAATTCATTGCACCACCGATCAGTGGGTTTATCTCTTATAGATCGGCCATCCATAGATGGGCAGATAATCGATGATTGATTTACCTTTTAGGTAATTGAAAAAAAAAGGTAGGCTGGATTGTCTCTAGATGTATGGGCAGCTTTCTTCCAATATTCTTTTTGTAGAAATGCTGTGAAGGGTTGTTGAATAAGAAAAAAAAAAAGACGGAAATGGGAGGTAAGGGGGAAGAGGGGGTGGGGGGAGGGAGAGGAGGCGAAGGAGAGAAGTAGTAAACACGACGTAGAATATTTATTTTCAGTGCGCAACATTGCAACACGTATGTCAGCTGGCAAATTACAAGTTCATTTCATTGTGGCCTGAATTCATTTTTCATTCTAGCGCAGTTTACAAGCCACGTTCTATAAACGGAGATCTACAAATGAAGATTTTTTAATTACAGAATGTCACAATTTGGTATAATCATATAGTTCCGAATAAATGTATTTGTGTAATGTAAATGTATGTGTTAAGTATCTGTAGCTTGTAGTTCTATCTGGAAACATTTGGCTATTGGTTCTTAGATATAATTTTCAGGAATCACAATATCGATTTTCATGTTACTTTATGTCCGTAAACTGACCATATGCACTTGTTGTATTCTTGCCTATAGTATGGTGATGCAGATATCGCTTGGTTTCTCTCTACAGGGTTGCTATGATTAGCCTAAAAGCACACTAGCTAATTATTCTGACAATTTTCACTTTCATCATATCTGTTAGACTAGGACCTATACCTTCCTCAATTATTTACAAATTCCAGTAGCCATCTCCTATCGAACAGGCAGATCTGATGACGCCTGAAAAACGAAGCTATGACGTCTGTGTTGTCACCTGTCTAGAAAAAAAAAAACGATCTCTTTGTTGAATAATGACAAAAATAAGTTCTAAAACTGTCCACCTTCGCCCAGGTTTTCTGTCCTAAATATTACTACGGTTTAAGTAGGGTTCGTAAACACCAGAGCAAATAAAAAAAAAATATAGTTTTTTCCTAATCGTTTCATTTGGAGTTGCAGAATGATAATTGAACTATGATTCATCTCAGTTTCTCAAACTACATATGCTCTGCATATGCGCACATAATTTGCGTCTTGGGAAGATGCCCTTAAGCTTATCTTCAAAATGATTATCTTGCTCGATAATTCTAATGGTCAAATGGAAAACTATGGTAGAATCTGGAATTATACTCTGAGCTGATATGAAGACGTATAAATCTGTTTAAAAATTCATCAACATTACTTACTTATACAAAAAGGTAATATCTTAAAAATGATTATCTTGCTCAATAACTTTCATGGTCAAATGGAAAAATATGATAGCATCTGGAATTATACTTTGAGCCTGATACCTAGACGTATAACTTAATTTTAAAATTTACCATCACTATTTGCTCTATACATGAAGGTTAATAAAACTGGTTATCGATTTCGCTAAATGATCAGGAATATGCACACGAAAAATACAGAAAAATAGTTTAAATGTTTTTTTGCTAAATATCTGACTTATCCTATCATTCTGCTTACTTTACTCGGTTGAATTTCTACATTCCATAAAAGCCCATAAGCAAATGCGTCCGTCAATACGATCCAAAGTAAACGCATGCATCCATAAATCCATACGCTGAAATTATGCAGTTTCGCCCCGTACTTGAGTACCTATTCTGGAACCGTCTGCCTCATCACATTACCAAGCGAAGCGAGGCCCTTTGTCCAATTAGCGGTTAATTAGACACCTGCCGATACGGCAGCGGAGGTTACGGGTCCTGCGGGATGGTGTCAATGGTTGCTCCTCCTTTGCATGGGGCTAAAAGGGTTTATAAATGGCGGATAATGGAAGGGTAAAGCTGCCTAGATTGAGTGGTCAATCTTGGACTCCAAGGCCACCCGTCGCATACAGATCTCCTCGGGGATAATTCCGGCGTCTAAATGCGCTCCGGCTTTGTTTTCTTGGACAGGAACTCGGAGACTTGCTTTTATGCGTGTTAATTAGGGACGATAATTCATGAAGATATCATGTAATAAGGCACTGTAAATACAGCATATATATCTACATATATACATGCATACATACACATATATATATACATATATATATGTATATATATATATGTATATATATATATAAATATATGTATATATATATAAATATATATATATATATATATGTAAGTGTTTACATAATAAAAATATGGAATGTTAGTCCATATATATAAAAGTCTAAAACTAAAGAGGTCAACCAGATTGCTTGCAGGAATGTGATCAGACTAGAGACGCTAAAGAGTGACGTATACAATAAAAGTAGGCTAAGATAACATGCCGTCATCTGTGGTCATTCATTTGTTTTGAAACAGTCCAAGCTCCCTGCTTGAGACAACTACCCCGACCTATTATTCAAACGGCCTACGTGATCTGTAGCGTGTCTCATTCGATTGTGTGTTCGTATGAAACTATGTCATTGTATGTATGTTCATATGTTCGAACTACTGTCTGTTCCTTCATAACTTGTAACAGAGATGGTAGACAGGCAGAACAGAGTTAGCTATCGTCATTAGAAGACCTGTACCTCTTTACCTAAGCTTTATCATGTAGAGGAATAGGATTAGCCATCATCATTGGCAGAAGCGATCAAGCTATCGTCATAGAAGACTTGTACGATCATACCTGATCTCATCATGTAAAACTTCAGAAGAATATACTAGTTTTTATACTTGTGTTTTCTACAAGAACCTCACCGAACCATGAGTTTAACACATCGTCGTAAAGATAATACCGACTTCGTAAGTGATCTACAAAACCCCAGACACTCCATTGAAGATGGAAGTGCAATACCAAACCGACTTAGCGTATAAGATTATCGCTAGTCTAACATTACCTCATAGGGCGCCTTATCATACAAGGCACAAGCCCTAATAATTGGTGGCCAGCGGACCAGAAGAACTCTACAACGTCCTACGAAGAAAAACCAGAATAATAAATCATGTATCATAAGAAGTCAACGACGACGGAAGCAGCAGATTCTTCAAGCAACCTAGTATCATCATTAGTGAGCGACTTCAGAAAACAACAAGATTCGTCAAGCAACTTAGTATCATCGTTAGTGAATAACTTCAAGAACAAAAACCGACGTGTCCTTTTTCCTACGACAACGCAAGCTTCGTCTCTCATTAGAATCATTCAAGAAAACATCGTTAGTGAGCGTTTCCGGCACTCCAAGAAACAAACCGAACGCGTCTGCAGCATCGGATTTTCAAGGGCTCGCAATCATCGAAACAACGCGCACGGGGAAACTGAAGCCAAACCAGGTCGTCCGCTAAATAGAGAAGGAGGACCAAGGCCGTGTCGTTATCGGAACACCGTGACTTCCACAAAAGCAAGCTAAGTACAATTTTTTATTCATTTGGAGTAACTTTGAGTGTTTCCTTTGCAGGTCGAATTTCGTTATTCCTGTGGCTGAAGTTACGAGACATTCTTAATCTTACTTTTTTACAGAAAATTATCTACATCATTGAGATTTCGCTACTGCGAGTTTTTTATCTTTGAGTGGTCTGTTTCCAGAAGTTCTACTGAAATATCATAATCATATACTATGTTAATTTTATCATTTTGGGTGATTATTTTAATCCCTTACGTAAACAAATCATATTAACAGTGAATGTGCGTTTACGCAGTGGACGTCTGTATTTATACAGATGCATGGATAGGGTCGTTAAGCACCGTAGTGATTAGAAAACACACAAAAAAACAAGTGGAACACCCGTACAAATCTATATAAATTAGAGGTAACACTATTTCGGGTCATGACAATAAATGCTCCTTTGCAAGTCCCGATCGCAGTTTTAGCCTTGAGTTTTTGAGTTATATAAAATATCGAACCTCAATGAGCAACTTAACTTTAAAAATACGGCTGGATTGCAAGGAATAACATGTCTGTAAAAAAAACTTTCATCAGGCTAAATGCGCTGACCAGGATCCCTCACTATTTCAAATTTTAGCAAAGAATGAAGTACAAACAGTTAATATTGAATACAGTAGAGATAACTTGTCTTATTAGTAATCGCTCAGTTCCTAATAGTTCGTCATTCATTGCTTTATACGTAACCAGCAACATAATGCTAAAAACACACAATACGTTGCCGATGGTAATAAAGAGAAGGATCCTAATTATTACAAAAGAAATAGAAACAGTAGCCTTTCAGAATCAAAACAAGCAAACTCGGTTACTGTGTCACCTAGTCAAGCGGTCAAGGTTAGTCAAAAACTGCCGAAGTGTTCAAAACATAGCAAATTCCACACAATAAGCGACTCTAGCAGAGTGGGGAAAAGCGATGTTGGTTCATACCAATATCTTTTTGAATTAAAAAGGATTTTTCCTATGAAACACACGACCGTATAAGTAATCAGAGCAGGTTTTCGTTTCTTTTTAATACATAAGTTATAATAAATACTGGTGGATTAAGCCCAACTGTACGCGCCGTAAAAATTAGAATATCTTGTTTTATTTCTTTAGTACACGCAATATCTTGTATTTACGGACTCACCGTCTGTTGTTCGAACTTCCCTAATGAGAAGTCCGGATAAGCGAGCGTTTACAGATACCTCTATAGTTATAAAAAACATTGATCTGTATCTAGTGTAATTGTAAGATCCATCTAGGGGTATACAAAATATTATCTTACATCCTGCAAAATAAGGCGTGTTTATCAAAGGAAAATCCTATAAACCTTCTAAACTATTAAAATCCGTTTGAACAAAAATGAGACAGTTAATCAAATAATAACTTATATAAAGGAACTATACATTTGTCTCATAAAATCGCTAACATTGTTCAAATGACCCAACAGAATTCTCCCACAACCGCAGTCGCACTTTGCACGCAAAATCTCGAGAAGCATGCCCTCGAATGTCTTAGTGCGTGTAAAAAGACTTTGCTGGGAAATGAAATTTTAATCCTTCCCGACACTGAAATATACGATTTCCGCGAAACAATGCCCTAAAGTATACATATCGTGGATACGGAAGTTATAAATATCGCATTTTTTATTGTTGCTAATTTTTAATCACGCCCAACCAGTATATGGATGAATCTCTCTGATAATCTATCTAAAGTAATATCCGTAAAGTCATTCAAGCAGAGGTGATTCAGCAGAAATTTTTTTTATCTTTCACCTGAATACCAGGAAGTTTCTCCATTAGCGAGTGATCTCTGGGAGAAAACGGATGTCATTGAAAACAAAATACGGTCTAAGGACAAACATAAAGCTATATACGTACCTTCGTGTAGAACCCCAATGAAATTTTCAAAATAGAGATAAATGACGAAGTTGAAAAATGTTAGTATAGGAGCCATTAGGAAATCAAATAAGCCCATATAATTTTTCCCTCAAACGTATGCCATAAAAGATCGGACTTGGCGTATCTGCGCAGATTACTGTCGCTTAAACAAGGAAACGACTCCCGATAATTTCCAGTGCGATGTACCGACGACATCTTATCTCTGTTAGGTTAGAATAAAAATTTTTTTTTTTTTTGTTTTTCACCAACTTGGACTTACTTAAAGGCTTTTACCTGATACCATTACCTAAGTGATTGTACCTCATATACCGTTTTCAGCACACTCAGGGGACATTATCAATTTTTACATATGCCTCTGGCTTACGTTGCGCCCCAATTACAATATAGTGTTTGGAGACTTTTAGGGGATACTCTACATGCCTATTGGTTGGTCTTATAATCTTTTCTAATACCTTAGAAGTACATTCACATAAACTAGAGCTAGTGCTACAGAGACAAAGACAAATAATCTCAGAGTAAAATATCTAAATGTGAGTTTTTTAAAACCGAACATGTTTATCTAGGTTTTATGTGTCTGGTCAAGGTCTTAAAAGTAGTCCATGGTAAGGTGTCGGCTATTCATAACTTTCCGGTACTTATTAACGTAAAAGGGGGATACAGCACTTTTGCGCTGTAGTGGGTATTACAATCGTATGTAAATAATGTAACTCTTTCATCATGACAGCTCCTTTAACAGATCTTACGAAGAAGAGCGTAGATTTATTATGGTCTGAAAAGCATCAACAGGCGTTCGATATCTTAAAAGCGGAAAATGCAGCTTACCTAACTTAAAAATCCCTGATTTAAATAAGGAATTTTTTTTTATTGCAACAGACGCCTCAGACCAAGGGGTAAGAGGGATACTACTTCAGTAATATGATAAAACAGTTCTTCCCTATAGCTTTTATTCACGTAAACTAAAGCCCTTTGAAAGTAAATATGCAATAATAGGCAAGGAAGGGCTAGGTATCTTTAACACTAGTACATTTTAAGTTCATAATCTATGGCTATCCTGATAAAGTCCTTACTGAACATGAGTCCTTTACCGAGTTTTTCAAGGGCTTTAATCACAGTCCAAAAGGAACTCGGTGACAAATGATCATTCAGGTCTTTGGAGCCAAGATAAGATATCTACCTGGGAAAGCAATTATCATAGCTGACGCATTATCCCGCAATCCCGCACCATACAGCAACAAAGAACCATTAATTGGACTAAAAGATATAGAAAAACATCCGTGCCTATGTAAAAAAAAAACGTATCTAAACAAGAAAATTCCTTAACCCAAGAGATCGCGAGCATTGAATATCTGGGTTGGAGCGCAGAACTGTTACAAACTGAACAAAGCAAGAGTCAACAGACATAACCCAAACAATAAACACTTCGAAACGGAAACAGAGTCAGCAGCAATAAACACCAAACAATAAACACTTCGAAACGGAAACAGGGTCAGCGGCTAAGCATAAACAATACACACTTCGAGCAGAAACCCTAAAGCAAAAGTATATTTAAAGTATGTGTATCAGAATAATGTAATCAAATGTAATATTATATGTAGGTCTGTGACGAGGTAAACCCGAAGAACACAGCAGATGACTAACGACCAGGTATTAGTAATAATCTCTTTCATACCAATCGTCATAAACTGGTTGCATTCCGTCATCCAGGGTTCCCTACTATGTCACAGAAAGCCAAATCACTATTTTACTGGCCTACAATGCTTACAGATATAAAAAGCACATAACTGATTGTAACACGTGTCATGAAGACAAGGGACACACTAGACATCTGTCAGTTTAGGAGCCTATCCTGTGCCAAATCAATCCTTGAAAGAATATACGTAGAATTATTAACAGAATTACGAGTCTGACAGAGGGAATAAACACTTCTTAGTGTTAATAGTTCCTTGACACGTTATATAGAATTAATAGCACTAAAAACAAACACCGCAATTGAGTGCGTTACGAATATTTATGAGTGCTAAATCAGTAAATATGGAATTCAACACTAATAATCTGTGACTCGGGTGGTGTAAATCAATAATAATCTCCTTAACACGTGGTGTGAATTCCTTTCCATTAAGAAAACCAATAATATATTTTATCACCCAGAGTCAATCGGTTTGGTAGAATAACGGATAATTAAATAGGAAGTGTCAATGTCTTACGAGTTACAACTCGTGATGTTGGATCCGAACTGGATTATAGCGGTTCTAGCGGTTTTAAATACCTTTATCATATATATCTTGTATCTATAGAATTGATGCCGCAAGTAGCCTTATACGGTACGTCCGCTAGAACACTTTTCCACATATTCAAGCCAACCATTAATTTATCAAATTATATATAAAAAAAAAAATATATAAAAAATAAATAAATATCATAAAAAAATAAAATAAAATATGGATACAAGTGGAGTCAATATAATACACTCCGTAAGAAGTCGGAAGGGTTACAAATTATAATAAAAAGGAATCACGATAAAATCAATAAGCAAAACGTAACCATAGGTTAATTAAAAAATATCTAAATATATATGCGTAAAGATTTGAACTCTAACTTAACGCTTTAGTAATGACAAATAAGCTAAAAGTTCAAAACACATATCCAAAACCTACTGACATATTGTCTGTCCCGGTGATTTATATTCGTAGTCAATGAAAAAAAAATTAAATAAATAAATAAATAAATAAACTAATAATAAATAAAATAAATAAAATAAAATAAAGAGATTTTTAAAGTCAGGAAGTCTAGAAGTGAAAATGTTATCTATGAAATAATCCTATATGAATCTTATACAGGGCTAATAATATATATATGAATTTGTATGGAATCCTTTTTCATATAGTTTGAATAAGGAATATTATTTAACACAATTCCAACATGAAACTAATATATTGTTCAATTTTGGTACTGTTTTTTTTTTCAGACATTCCTCTCATGTGGGTCGAGTATTAAAAAAACAAAAACATTATCCTAAAGTCGTATCTCTTACAGCAAGTAACGTAACTCTTAGCTGGCTGAGAGCAATCTCCTGCCAAGTGACGACGTCATCATTGCCGTATCAGCATTTTTGTTCCTTTTTAACCTCAATAATCTGCTTACACAGGCTTCATCTGTGTGTCGTCTGCTTGCAACAGCAGATTGACTGGAGAAAGGAATGCTCAGCTCATGAACTTCACATGTGGTTCATAGGTCACATGACAGGCCCAACATAACATTCTTATCCGTGTGTGTAATGCAAGTAGTTAAGCAAATAGAATTTCTATAACAACAAAATGAATAATTTTTTTTTCTGAACCTCATAGACATTTGGAAGTATCCACGATATGAATATGAAATATTTACTTGCAACATTAGCCTATTACAAATTCAAGTAAAAACATTCATGGGAAAATGTCACATTTTCTTGGAAAACCCAAAGTTTATTTAGAAATTAGTTACATAGTGGGTTTTTTTCGTTGCATCTCCTACCTACTAATTATAAAAAGTTTTAAAAAAAAAATTAACCTCAGAGGATGCGCACGAGAAAATTGAATATATGAAAACTTTTGATTAGGGCACATAGAATCATGATTAATATTCTCTTTGAACTCTTATGCTGCTGGCAATCTTACAAATAGCTCCATTTTCCACTTCTTTGTGTAGTAACTTACTACCAGTAATATCGAATTTTTCTTTGAGATTCGTATTGATATCTATTTATTTTTTATAATTATGGATATTTTTACGAGTCATCATAGACCTGGATAGGTTCACTCATTGTTAATGCCATGGATAAAAAAGTTTGTACAGCGGACTCTTTTGAATTCCGAAATATCAGCGAATTCATGTGGGTTAAGTCTGGTCTAAATGGCTCTCTCCCCTCCCCTGTATTTGGATGTCGTCTGAATTTACTTTGCCCTTGTGACAAGTATAATTTCACTTGCAGGCTGATTAATGGAACCTGGTTACAGTATCCTGCAGTACGAGAGTTTTACATCGCAACTTCAAAAAAATCGTTCGTCGCAGCGGACGATACAGTCAAGTAAACAACCGCCTACAATGTGAAAGAATTTATGGACTTCTTCGACGACACCGTATCTCGTCGTTAATCTCGTTTTAATGCGGAATGCTCCGGCTACTGTCGGAATCGACTACAAAAAGGGACATACTCCCGACAATTACGACCCGAAGGATATTCAACTCTACTTTGCTGGCGAAGGACTCGTGCTGGGGATGTTTTTTTATTCATCGCGAACGTAATCGTGTAGCTTAGATGCAGAGAATAAGTATGAGCGCAAAAATAGAACGTTGGACCCGCCCAGGCAAATTTTCCCCTTGTTTTAACCATTGAAAAAGGCCGTTTCAATTGGCTATAGGTGGTTGTCTGGAAACTGTGTAATGGACGAAAAGTTGTTCGAAAGCTAGTTAAAAGTGAAGTAGTATAACCTCGGTCATTGTATCAATATATATGAAGTGTCATGTATCCCTATATATATAAAGTATCATGATCCATATATATAATTGATCATAAATAACAGAGTCGAAATATATCTTTGCGTGTACGCAATAGGAATCTCTTATATAAATGATCATAAATAACAGAATCTAAATATATTTTTGCGTGTACGCAATAGGAATCTATTTAAAGTGCACATATATTAATCATAATTTTATGAATCCATATACATATGTATAAACAAATCAGGTAGCCTATAATCAATCTGTTACCTTTTATCATACCAATATCTGCAGTTATTATGAGTTAGTATATTGATTAATGAATCAGATATATAACATTTAGCATAAAAAATCAACGAATCAATCAGCATAAACATAATAATTTTATCAATTCATATATGAACTTTTTATCAGTTAAAATATGATTTTTATCATGTTAATCTTCATTCTATGCAATTATCAGAGTACATTAGTATTTTCTGTAGCATATGTATCTTAATGAGATGAAGTGAAAAACTGTATCATTATATATATCATGTGATCACTATTATTTACCAAATATCATTGTTTTATATTTTATTACTTGAATCAATTCATGTACACCATGAAATTTTTATTACTTATATATATATAATATATATATTCACATAGTGTCTGTATCACACTCCTATAAGTCAAATGCCAGTCAAGTTTGAGTAATATTCAGTAGTTGGTTTTTGGTAGCTGACCGAGCTAATGTAAGTGTTTACATAATAAAAATATTGGAATGTTAGTCCATATATATAAAAGTCTAAAACTAAAGAGGTCAACCAGATTGCTTGCAGGAATGTGATCAGACTAGAGACGCTAAAGATGACGTATACAATAAAAGTAGGCTAAGATAACATGCCGTCATCTGTGGTCATTCATTTGTTTTGAAACAGTCCAAGCTCCCTGCTTGAGACAACTACCCCGACCTATTATTCAAACGGCCTACGTGATCTGTAGCGTGTCTCATTCGATTGTGTGTTCGTATGAAACTATGTCATTGTATGTATGTTCATATGTTCGAACTACTGTCTGTTCCTTCATAACTTGTAACAGAGATGGTAGACAGGCAGAACAGAGTTAGCTATCGTCATTAGAAGACCTGTACCTCTTTACCTAGCTTTATCATGTAGAGGAATAGGATTAGCCATCATCATTGGCAGAAGCGATCAAGCTATCGTCATAGAAGACTTGTACGATCATACCTGATCTTCATCATGTAAAACTTCAGAAGAATATACTATTTTTATACCTTGTGTTTTCTACAAGAACCTCACCGAACCATGAGTTTAACACATCGTCGTAAAGATTAATACCGACTTCGTAAGTGATCTACAAAACCCCAGACACTCCATTGAAGATGGAAGTGCAATACCAACCGACTTAGCGTATAGATTATCGCTAGTCTAACATTACCTCATAGGGCGCCTTATCATTACAAGGCCACAAGCCCTAATATATATATATATATATATATATATATATATATATATATATATATATATATATATAAAATATATATATATATAAAAGCAGAGAGAGAGAGAGAGAGAGAGAAAGAGAGAGAGAGGAGAGAGAGAGAGAGAGAGGTAATATACATATAGAGATATATCTTTGCTTATTAAAGTAAACTATACAATATGAAGACATACGAGTACCATGAACTTTGAAAATGGCTAATCACACATGCTGACGAACAGATCAGCATATGAATGATCAAAATCGGTGCGTGTGATATTAAAGCACGCGAGAAGTTGAAAAAAAAACGAAGATACTTCATTTTACATATATACACATATATAAAATATATATATATATATATATATATATATATATATATATATATATATATATATATATACTATATATATATATTATATTTTGACACTAATACAATTCTCTGAGTTTGCTAAAATATTCAGCAGGGCTGATTAACCAAAAACCGTGAAACTAAAAATAGATGAAACAAAAATGAGCACTAAATACGACTTCTGCCTAGTGTTGATTTATAAGCGTCATTAACCACTGCGTCGATTTACTTAATTAAATAACTGCAACTTATATCATTAGCATTATAGTAATGACTACTATCATAACGTGATATAATCGTAACAATAATCATGATGTTTTATTATCAACATTATTATATATATGACGTCGTGGATAATGCGAATTCGCAGGACAAATAGAAACCTGCTGTAGAGTGATAAACATGACACTACGAAAATGAAAACACGTCGCTATATAAATTCAAATCCTCGGGGGGATTAAAATAGTGCTTGATTTTCATATAGAGTCTTGTTTACAATGTTCACAAAAGACTTTTTTCTTAGTTGAATGGCTAGTGATTTCTGGCGATGGTGATGGTAGTGATGGGGATGATAATAATGCTAATAACTATGAAGATGACATTGTTAATGAGGCTATGATGCCGATGCCGATACCAAGTTATTCTTAAACAAGATGATGAAGTTAAAGATGAGAAGGTTGAGACGGCATATGTTGGTGAATAATTTGAAGGAAAAATACGCGGAGAATGATAATGATTATGATGATGGAAGAAAACTTACGACCGAGTAATAATTAAGACTTATTGCGAATTTATCGAA
>NC_061107.1:92156411-92158911 GCF_015104395.2 Macrobrachium nipponense
ACCAGCTGGTCACAGTCAGGAGACCGGTAGACATCCACAGCTAACCTGCCATGATAATAATCAGATTACACCAGATGCATAACATTCACTGTTATGTTTGAAGATACACGGAACTTATTTCTAAACCAATGAGATTCAGAAGGAACAAGGCGTGATCCGACCTCCAGCTTTCTCGGAACGCGTGCAAAATTTTTCTCTGACGCATAAGTTTTTTAATATTATATTCCTAACCTTTGACGTAAATTAAAACATTCTAAAAATCTAATCAAATAGAGCCTTGATTCACCAACGAAAACTAAAATTAATCCATATATTCATTAGAATTAATTTTCCTGCACATTATTTTTACATTTTCATTCTAATAGATTAATCATAAGTAACCTATTCATTGACATTTCCTACCCCAAAACAACAACCACAACAACAAAGTATTTTGTAGGCTTATTCCCCGAGTAAGTGTAAATCAGGTCATATTAAAGCATAACTCTCAAGGTCAGGAAAATTTGTCTTTGAGTAGTTTGTAGTTAGATGGTGACATTGAGCTATATATACTATATATATATATATATATATATATATATCTATATATATATATATATATATATATATATATATAATATATAGAGATATATAGTATATATAGCTCAAAATGTCACAAACTACAAACTACTCCAAGACAAACTTTTCCCGACCTTCAGAGTTATGCTTTAAGATATGACCTGATTTTCACTTACTCGAGGAGTAAGCCTACCTACAAAACTATATATATATATATATATATATATATATATATATATATATATATATATTATATATATATAGTTTTGTAGGTAGGCTTACTCCTCGAGTAAGTGAAAATCAGGTCATATCTTAAAGCATAACTCTGAAGGTCGGGAAAAGTTTGTCTTGGAGTAGTTTGTAGTTAGATGGTGATACTGAAATTATATATACTATATATATGTGTGTGTGTGTGTGTATTTATTTATATATATATATATATATATATATATATGTATATATATATATATATATATATATATATATATATATAGTTTTTGTAAGTAAGCTTATTCCTCGAGTAAGTGAAATTCAGGTCATATCTTAAAGCATAACTCTCAAGGTCAAGGAAAAATTTGTCTTGGAGCAGTTTGTATGTAGATGGTGATACTTACTATATATACTATATATGTATGTATATATATATACATATATATATATAATATATATATATATATATATATATGTGTGTGTGTGGTGTCGTGGTGGTGTTTGTGGGTGTTGTGTGGTGTGTATGTCCCCTGTTCTTATGCGTAATACAGCGTAAGTTTGTTGACGCACCCCTGCACCCATTGAAAAACTCTGATTCACCGTCGTCGTGCCACTTTATCGTGTTAGCGCCGTCGCTCATGAAATATTCAAACCGACGGAGCTTCAAATTAGAAGGCAATCTTGTCTATGCAACTTCTTCTGGCCTAGCGTGAAAACGCCAGCTCCAAATTCCCCCCCCCTCCCTCCCCCCCGCCAATTGCCCCGGGCATCCTAATACCTGGCCCCTCCCCCCAGCCCCCATCCCCCAAAACCGACAAAAACCCCTTTTTTAAAAGTCTCGCATCGGGATCAACCACACCACGCACTTTTACCTGAGGTCATTATGCAAATCAGTTAAGCGATAGGGACACCGAAGGAGAAAAAAAAAAAAACGCTAGAAAACACAAGCGATCAACAAACACAGTCAAGAATGCACCTGAGGCTCGGTCAGCCGGGCTGAAACTGACCGAGCGACTTGCTGCTTTGTGTTGCAGTGTTGCTTGTGATGCTGATGCTGCTGCTGCTGATGCTGCTGCTGCTACGGCATACTGTAGTAGTTGCTGTGCAATGCTGCCCGTGCTGCTGCTGCTGCTGCTAGCTAGTCTCGCCGTTTCTTCCACCTTGATGGACAGGTAAGTGCTACTGAGTTACCTCTTGAACGAGTCCTGTCCGGCCTCCTGACAGTCTCGATTGCCGCTTGAGTTGATTATCTAATCTACTATTTTTATTTAGATCTAATGCGAGGGGCATGTCTACGGACCCTCGAGCTAAGCAGGTGAATGCTCTACAGATAAGAAAGAGAGAGAGAGAGAGAGAGAGAGAGAGAGAGAGACTTTTATCAAGCTTGCTAATTGGTTTGTTGTCAAGTGCACTAAGAAAACCCGAAAGAGAAAACTCGATAATTTCTTCAGCTTTTTTTTTTTCTTTTTTATAGGAATTTTAAAGTAATCTGGGTCTTAAAGTTCAGCAATTGTTGATTAGAATATTTGGTAAAGTAAAATTTTTTATCTCATTCAATTTTAGTTTACAAGAAGACAATTTCTTCTTCCACCTACTTCATTTTCCCCTGATTACTTTAAATCAAGCATGGATAACTGTCTTCAATTGGTACTTTTCACATTCTTGGACTTTCAAACCTTTCGAAATACAAATGCGTTGAAATCCTGAACGCATTTATTGATTTTCATAACCT
>NC_061107.1:92161411-92163911 GCF_015104395.2 Macrobrachium nipponense
GCCTTATTACATGATATCTTCATGAATTATCGTACCCTAATTAAACACTCATAAAAGCAAGTCTCCGAGTTCCTGTCCAAGAAAACAAAGCCGGGGCGCATTTAGACGCAGGAATTATCCCCCGAGGAAATCTGTATGCGACGAGTGGCCTTGGAGTCCCAAGATTGACCACTCAATCTAGGCAGCTTCACCCTTCCATTATCCGCCATTTATAAACCCTTTTAGCCCCATGCAAAGGAGGAGCAACCATTGACACCATCCCGCAGGACCCGTAACCCTGCCGCCTGCCGTATCGGCAGGTGGTCTAATTAACCGCCTAATTGGACAAAGGGCCTCGCTTCGCCTTGGTAATGTGATGAGGCAGAACGGTTCCAGATAAGGGTACTCAAGTACGGGGCGAAACTGCATAATTTCAGCGTATGGATTTATGGATGCATGCGTTTACTTTGGATGTTTCCCCGGATTGACGGACGCATTTGCTTATGGGCTTTTATGGAATGTAGAATTCAAACCGAGTAAAGTAAGCAGAATGATAGGATAAGTCCGATATTTAGCAAAAAATATTTAAACTAATTTTCTTATTTTTCGTGTGCATAATCCTGATCATTTAGCGAAATCGATAACCAGTTTTATTAACCTTCGTGTATAAAGTAAATAGTGATGGTAAATTTTTTTAAAATCAAGTTATACGTCTAGGTAGCAGGCTCAGAGTATAATTCCAGGTGCTATCATAGTTTTCCATTTGACCATGAAAAATTATTGAGCAAGATAATCATTTTGTTTTAAGATACCTTGCCTTTTTGTATAAGTAAGTAATGTTTTTGATGAATTTTTAAATAAATTTATACGTCTACTTATCAGCTCAGAGTATAATTCCAGATTCTACCATAGTTTTCCATTTGACCATTAAAATTATCGAGCAAGATAAGCTTAAGGGCATCTTCCCAAGACGCAAATTATGTGCGCATATGCAGAGCATATGTAGTTTGAGGAACTGAGATGAATCATCGTTCAATTATTATTCTGCAACTCCAAATGAAACGATTAGGACAATACTATAATTTTTTTTATTTGCTCTGGTGTTTACGAACCCTACTTAAACCGTAGTAATATTTAGGACAGAAAACCTGGGCGAGGATGGACAGTTTTAGAACTTATTTTTGTCATTATTCAACAAAGAGATCGTTTTTTTTTTCTAGACAGGTGACAACACAGACGTCGTAGCTTCGTTTTCAGGCGTCATCAGATAGGGGATGGCTACTGGAATTTGTAAATAATTGAGGAAGGCATAGGTCCTAGTCTAACAGATATGATACAAGTGAAAATTGTCATAATAATTAGCTAGTGTGCTTTTAGGCTAATCATAGCAACCCTGTAGAGAGAAACCAAGCGATATCTGCATCACCATATTATAGGCAAGAATACAACAAGTTGCATATGGTCAGTTTACGGACATAAAGTAACATGAAAATCGATATTGTGATTCCTGAAAATTATATCTAAGAACCAATAGCCAAATGTTTCCAGATAGAACTACAAGCTACAGATACTTAACACATACATTTACATTACACAAATACATTTATTCGGAACTATATGATTATACCAAATTGTGACATTCTGTAATTAAAAAATCTTCATTTGTAGATCTCCGTTTATAGAACGTGCTTGTAAACTGCGCTAGAATGAAAAATGAATTCAGGCCACAATGAAATGAACTTGTAATTTGCCAGCTGACATACGTGTTGCAATGTTGCGCACTGAAAATAAATATTCTACGTCGTGTTTACTACTTCTCTCCTTCACCTCCTCTTCCTCCCCCCACCCCCTTTCCCCCTTACCTCCCATTTCCGTTTTTTTTTTTTTTTTTTTTTCTTATTGAACAACCCTTCACAGCATTTCTACAAAAGGAATATTGGAAGAAAGCTGCCCATACATCTAGAGACAATCCAGCCTACCTTTTTTTTTCAATTACCTAAAAGGTAAATCAATCATCGATTATCTGCCCATCTATGGATGGCCGATCTATAAGAGATAAACCCACTGATCGGTTGTGCAATGATTATGTCAATAAAAAAATATGGGGATGGATGTCGCGAAACATTCTGGGAAAACTGATGAATTCTGAAATCGATTTGTTTGAACGTTGGGAGGGAGAAATGCAGAATAAAATATGATAGTTACTAATAAGAACGCCACCTTGCCTCCAATTACATAAAAATGGATGCAAGTTATACTTAGGACATTAAAGTAGTTTGATAATTCAAGTAGTCGTTCGTTTACAAGGTGGTGAAAGCAACAAGAAGAAAAAGAGATGAAAGGTTCGTACTAACCTCTTACTAATTTCTCCTTCCATTAAACCGGCCTGCATCCCACGGATGCTGCTGGGACTACACGAACAAAATTCAGTAGATTAATGTCACATCTTATCGATATTACCCATCACTGCCTCGGGGGAGGACCAGATCAATCCTGCTTAATTACTCGGAAGGTAGAAAGC
>NC_061107.1:92166411-92178911 GCF_015104395.2 Macrobrachium nipponense
ACATCAAAGAATATTTTTATTCATTTTTGTTGTTGTTAGGGAAGCACTATAAAACCCCATTTGGGAGAAAAGAGAAAGAAAAACTATAATGATGATAAATGTCACATCACCGACTGTTTTTATTTGACCTTTTCCTTCACTTCTGACGAACAATCAGTTACGCAGAGAGAGAGAGAGAGAGAGAGAGAGAGAGAGAGAGAGAGCGAGCTCAGAAAATGAGTCTCATTACAATCCCCTGATTAAGAATCACCACCAATCCTTCGTCGTTACCACCGAGTGATAAACGGCCCTAAGAGGCAATAACAAATGGTAAACAATGCCCCTCGCAAATTAAGACCATATATCAGCGCATCACCCGCGATTGCGTTTACACGGAGTCGTATGTTGTCTGTTCCTGAGAATTGCGGTATCTATGGCGGATTTTTTCAAGTAAATCGTTTCCGTGCAGCCTGAACGTTATCCTTATCATGCTTTAGTTCGTCTTGGTCTTAATATTACGGATAATTTACTGGTTTATTTTATCTTTTTATCAAGGTGATTGGCGTATGCTTGCAATACGTTTGCGCGAAGTTTATAATTTCCGTGCAGCCGAACGTCATTCTTTTTCATGCTTTCATTCTCCTTGGTCATAATATTAGGGGTAATTACTGGTTTATTTTATCGGTTTTAAATCAAGATTGACTTCATATGCTTGCAATACGTATTGCGCGAAGTTTATCATTATGATTTTGTATGCGTGCAATACGTCTTGCGCGAAGAATGTCTTCCAGCTCACCTAGGCCATTCACCATGTTTATTTTTTAATATATATAAAACTCGTGATATGACATGTGTACACTTTCAGTAATGCCAAGAAGTTTCGTAACTCCTTAACATTAACTGCGTTCTTGAGAATGGTTCTGGGCTTTTTAACACTTTCACCGATTGAGTCTCAGATCCGCAGGCAGATTTCCACATTTAGTGAGTTTTCGAAACTAGGACCACCAATCTCGAGATTGCTTCTAGGAGTTTTCCGCTTTATGTCCTGATCTGCTGGAGTGAAGTTGGTAATTAGCTGCTTAAGTCCACCAGAGTTGTACACTAACACAACTACACTCCCACACACAAATCATCTGAAGGTATTACTTTTATCAGCAGTTAAAGACAAACAGGAATGTTAGAAATTACAACAGTTCAGTTAGGTGCTTACCTTAATTTATTTACTCAGACAATTATCCTGTAAAGAGGAAAGTTTTAAAGGTACGAGATGCTTTCGTGCATGACGTACAGATATTCGGGGTATTCCCAAACATGTGCACGTAATACTCGAACACGATCACCACGTAACTTTCATTCTAAAATATTCCAGTGGTTTGCCTGCGCACATATAGGCTCACGTGTGCACACATATAGTAATGATAGTATATATATTATATATATATATATATATATATATATATACATAATATATATATATATATATATATATATATAGTATATATATATATATATATATATATATATATATATATATATATATATATATGCGGATACAATCCACAATGAAGTAAATTCCATCTTGGGTTAGCTTTAAAATATAATATTTCTTGTATAGGATTAAAGGCTTTCGACCATTCAACTGTGGTCTTGTTCATAATATCACACTTTAGTGAACAAGACCACAGTTGATGGTCGAAAGCTTTAATCCTATACAAGAAATATATATTTTTAACTACAAGAGGAATTTACTTCATTGTGGATTGTATCCCCATTTACATAGAGGTACGACATAGTACCTGGCTTCTGCATATATATATATATATATATATATATTATATATATATATATATATATATATATATATATATATATATATATATATGTGTGTGTGTGTATATATATATATATATATATATATATATATATATATATATATATATATATATATATATATATATATATATATATACATATATATATATATATATATATATATATATAAATATATATGTATAGATGTAAGTGTTTACATAATAAAAATATGGAACGTTAGTCCATATATATAAAGAAAATAAATAAAAACTAAAGAGGTCAACCGATTGCTTGCAGGAATGTGATCAGGACTAGAGACGCTAAAGATGACGTATACAATAAGTATGTAGGCTAAGTTGACATGCCGTCATCTGTGGTCATTCATTTGTTTTGAAACAGTCCAAGCTCCCTGCTTGAGACAACTACCGCCTACGTGATCTGTAGGCGTGTCTCATTTTGATTGTGTGTTCGTATGAAACTATGTCATTTGGATTGTATGTTCATATGTTCGAACTACTGTCTGTTTACTTCATAACTTGTAACAGAGATGGTAGACAGCAGAACAGAGTTAGCTATCGTCATTAGAAGACCTGTACCTCCCCGTTACCTAAGCTTTATCATGTAGAGGAATAGGAGTTAGCCCATCATCATTGGCAGAAGCGATCAAGCTATCGTTATTAGAAGACTTGTACAATCATATCTGATCTTCACCATGATAAAACTTCAGAAGAATAGTATGTTTTTTTTATACTTAGTGTTTTTCTACAAGAACCTCACTGAACCATGAGTTTAACACATCGTCGTAAAGATAATACCGACTTCGTAAGTGATCTACAAAACCCCAGACACTCCATTGAAGATGGAAGTGCAATACCAACCGACTTAGCGTATAGATTATCGCTAGTCTAACATTACCTCATAGGGCGCCTTATCATACAAGGCACAAGCCCTAATATTGGTGCCAGCGTACCAGAAGAACTCTACAACGTCCTACGAAGAAAAAACCAGAATAATAAAATCATGTATCATCAGAAGTCAACGACGACGGAAGCAGCAGATTCTTCAAGCACCTAGTATCATCATTAGTGTTATGAGCGACTTCAGAAAACAATAAGAACTTTTCAACGACGACGAAGCAACAGATTCTTCAAGCAACTTAGTATCATCGTTAGTGAATAACTTCAAGAAACAAACAAAACCGACGTGTCCTTTTCCTACGGCAACGGAAGCTTCGTCTCTCATTAGAATCATTCAAGAAAATCATCGTTAGTGAGCGTTTCCGGCACTGCAAGAAACAAACCGAACGCGTCTGCAGCATCGGATCTTTCAAGGGCTCGAATCATCGAAACAACGCGCACTGGGGGAAACTGAAGCCAACCAGGTCATACCGCTAAATAGAAGAAGGAGGAACCAAGGCCGTGTGTCGTTATCGGAAACACCGTGACTTCCCACAAAAGCAAGCTAAGTACAATTTTTATTCATTTGGAGTAACTTTGAGTGTTTCCTTTGCAGGTCGAATTTCGTTATTCCTGTGGCTGAAGTTACGAGACATTCTTAATCTTACTTTTTTACAGAAATTATCTACATCATTGAGATTTCGCTACTGCGAGTTTTTATCTTTGAGTGTCTGTTTCCAGAAGTTCTACTGATATTCATAATCATATACTATGTTAATTATTTTATCATTTTGTTGGATTATTAATCCCTTACGTAACAAATCATATTAAACAGTGAATATGCGTTTTACGCAGTGGACGTCTGTATTTATACAGATGCATGGATAGGGTCGTTAAGCACCGTAGTGATTAGAAAACACACAAAAACAAGTGGAACACCCCGTACAAATCTAGATAAATTAGAGGTAACACTATTTCGGTCATGACAATAAATGCTCCTTTGCAAGTCCCGATCGCAGTTTTAGCCTTGAGTTTTTTGAGTATATAAAATATCGAACCTCAATGACTCAACTTAACTTTAAAAACATGGCTGGATTGCAAGGAATAACATGTTCTGTAAAAAACTTTCATCAGGCTAAATGCGCTGACCAGGATCCCTCACCCTGTTTCAAATTTTAGCAAAGAATGAAGTACAAACAGTTAATATGGAATGCAGTAGTGATAACTTGTCTTATTAGTAATCGCTTCAGTTCCTAATAGTTCATCATTCATTGCTTTATACGTAACCAGCAACATAATGCTAAAAAACACACAATACGTTTGCCGATGGTAATAAACCGAGAAGGATCCTAATTATTACAAAAAGAAATAGGAACAGTAGCCCGTTCAGAATCAAACAAAGCAAATTCGGTGACTGTGTCACCTAGTCAAGCGGTCAAGGTCAGTAAATCTGCCGAGTTTTCAAAGCAAAGCAAATTCCACACAATAAGCGACTCTAGCAGAGTGGGGAAAAGCGATGTTGGTTCATACATACCGATATCTTTTTGAAATTAAAATGGATTTTTCCTATGAAACACACGACCGTATAAAGTAATCAGAGCAGGTTTTCGTTTATTTTAATACGTTAATTATATAAAGTAGTGGTGGATAAAGCCCGACTGTACGCGCCGTAAAAATTAGAATATCTTGTTTATTTCTTTAGTAGACGTAATATCCTGTATTTACGGACTCACCGTCTGTTGTTCGAACTTCTCTAATGAGAAGTCCGATAAGCGAGCGCTTACAGATACCTCTATAGTTATAAAAAACATTGATCTGTATCTAGTGTAATTGTTAATATTCATCTAGGGGTATACAAAATATTATCTTACATCCTGCAAAATAAGGCGTGTTTATCAAAGGAAAAATCCTATAAACCTTCAAACATATTAAAATCCGTTTGAACAAAAATGAGAACAGTTAATCAAATAATAACTTATATAAAAGAACAAATACATTGTCTCATAAATCGTAACATTGTTCAAATGACCCAACAGAATTCTCCCACAACCGCAGTCGTAGTTTGCACGCAAAATCTCGAGAAGCATGCACCCTCGAATGTCTTAGTGCGTGTAAAAAGACTTTGCTGGGAAATGAAATTTTAATCCTTCCCGACACTCTGAAATATAACGGTTTCCGCGCAACAAGCCCTAAAAAAGTATACATATCGTGGATACGGAAGTTATAAATATCGCATTTTTTATTGTTGCTAATTTTTAATCACGCGACCCAACCAGTCGTGGATGAATCTCTCTGATAATCTATCTAAAGTAATATCCGTAAAGTCATTCAAGCAGAGGTGATTCAGCAGAATTTTTTTTATCTTTTACCTGAATACCAGGAAGTTTCTCCACTAGCGAGTGATCTCTGGGAGAAAAACGGATGTCATTGAAAACTAAATATGGTCTAAGGACAAACATAAAAGCCATATACGTACCTTCGTGTAGAACCCCAATGAAATTTCAAAATAGAGATAAATGACGAAGTTGAAAAATGTTAGTAATAGAGTCATTAGGAAATCAAATAACCCCATATAATTTTTCCCTCAAAACGTCATGCCATAAAAGATCGGACTGGCGTATCTGCGTAGATTTCTGTCGCTTAAACAAGGAAACGACTCCCGATAGTTTCCAGTGCCATGTAGCGACGACATCTTATCTCTGTTAGGTTAGAATAAATTTTTTTCACCAACTTGGACTTACTTAAAGGCTTTTACCTGATACCATTACCTAAGTGATTGTACCTCATATACCGTTTTCAGCACACTCAGGGGACATTATCAATTTTTACGTATGCCTCCGGCTTACGTTGCACCCAATTACATAATAGGTGTTTGGAGACTTTTAGGGATACCTACATGCCTATATGATGATCTTGTAATCTTTTCTAATACCTTAGAAGTACATTCACATAAAGTAGAGCTAGTGCTACAGAGACAAAGACAAATAATCTCAGAGTAAAATATCTAAATGTGAGTTTTTTTTTAAAACCGAACATGTTTATCTAGGTTTTTATGTGTCTAGTCAAGGTCTTAAAGTAGTCCAAGGTAAGGTGTCGGCTATTCATAACTTCCGGTACCTATTAACGTAAAAGGGGGATACAGCACTTTTGCGCTGTAGTGGGTATTACAATCGTATGTAAATATGTAACTCTTCAATCATGACAGCTCCTTTAACAGATCTAACGAAGAAGAGCGTAGATTATTATGGTCTAAAAAGCATCAACAGGCGTTCGATATCTTATTAAAAGCGGAATAATGCAGCTCACTTAACTTAAAAAATCCCTGATTTAAATAAGGATTTTTTTTTTATTGCAACAGACGCCTCAGACCAAGGTGTAAGGGGATACTACTTCAGTAATATGATAAACAGTTTCTTCCCTATAGCTTTTTATTCACGTAAACTAAAGCCCTCTGAAAGTAAATATGCAGTAATAGGCAAGGAAGGGCTAGGTATCTTTAACACTAGTACATTTTAAGTCATAATCTATGGCTATCCTGATAAAGTCCTTACTGAACATGAGTCCTTTACCGAGTTTTTCAAAGGCTTTAATCACAGTCCAAAAGGAACTCGGTGACAAATGATCATTCAGGTTATTGGAGCCAAGATAAGATATCTACCTGGAAAGCAAATATCATAGCTGACGCATTATCCCGCAATCCCGCACCATACAGCAAAGAACATTAATTGGACTAA
The DNA here is from genome assembly GCF_015104395.2 of Macrobrachium nipponense. Taxonomy (NCBI): domain Eukaryota; kingdom Metazoa; phylum Arthropoda; class Malacostraca; order Decapoda; family Palaemonidae; genus Macrobrachium; species Macrobrachium nipponense. Next base: position 92,172,833 of record NC_061107.1, read on the forward strand.
AAGATATAGAAACATCCGTGCCTATTGTTAAAACCATATCTAAACAAGAAAAATTCCTTAACCCAAGAGATCGCGAGCATTGAATATCTGGGTCGGAGCGCAGAACTGTTACAACTGAACAAAGCAAGTGTCAACAGCGATAAGCAAAACAATAAACACCAAACAATAAAACACTTCGAAACGGAAACAGGGTCAGCGGCTAAGCAAAAACAATAAACCCTTTCGAGCAGAAAACCCTAAAGCAAAAGTAAATTTAAAGTATGTGTATCAGAATAATGTAATCAAATGTATATATGTAGGTCCGTGACGAGGAAAACCCGAAGGAACACAGCAGATGACTAACGACCAGGTAGTAGTTAATAATCTCTTTCATACCAATCGTCATAACTGGTTGCATTCCGTCATCCAGGTTTTCCCTACTATGTCACAGAAAGCCAAATCACTGTTTTACTGGCCTACAGTGCTTACAGATATAAAAAGCACATAACTGATTGTAACACGTGTCATGAAAACAAGGGACACACTAAGACACTGTCAGTTAAGGGCCTATCCTGTGCCAAATCAATCCTTGAAAGAATATACGTAGAATTATTAACAGAATTAGCGAGTCTGACAGAGGGAAATAAAACACTTCTAGTGTCAAATAGTTCCTTGACACGTTATATTGAATTAATAGCACTAAAAACAAAAACACCGCAATTGAGTGCGTTTAGGAATATTTTATGAGTGCTAAATCAGTAAACATGGAATTCAAACACATGATAATCTGACTCGGGTGGTGTAAATCAATAATAATCTCCTTAACACGTTGTGTGAATTCCTTTCCATTAAGAAAACCAATAATATATTTTATCACCCCAGAGTCAATCGGTTTGGTAGAATAACGGATAATTAAATAGGAAGTGTCAATGTCTTACGAGTTACAACTCGTGATATTGGATCCGAACTGGATTATAGCGGTTCTCGCGGTTTTAAATACCTTTCTTTATCATTTTATATCTTGTATCTATAGAATTGATGCTGCAAGTAGCCTTATACGGTACGCCGCCTAGAACACTTTTCCACATATTCAAGCCAACCATTAATTTATCAAATATATATAAAAAAATATATAAATAAATAAATATATAATAAGATAAATATGGATACAAGTGGAGTCAATATAATACACTCCGTAAGAAGTCGGAAGGGTTACAAATTATAATAAAAAAGGAATCACGATAAAATCAATAAGCAAAACGTAAACCATAGATAATTAAATATCCAAATATATATGCGTAAAGATTTGAACTCTAACTTAACGCTTTAGTAGAATGACAAATAAGCTAAAAGTTCAAAACACATATCCAAAATCTACTGACATATTGTCTGTCCGGTGATTTATATTCGTAGTCAATGAAAAAAAAAAATTAAATAAATAAATAAATAAATAAACTAATAATAAATAAAATAAATAAAATAAAATAAAAGAGATTTTAAAGTCAGGAAGTCTAGAAGTGAAAAATGTTATCTATGGAATAATCCTATATGAATCTTATACAGGGCTAATAATATATATAGAATTTGTATGGAAAAACCTTTTTCATTAGTTTTCAATAAGGAATATAATTTAACATAATCATGCAGTTTTCCAACATGAAACTAATATATTGTTCAATTTTGGTACTGTTTTTTTCAGACATTCTTCTCAGTGGGGGTCGAGTATTAAAAGACAATAAATTTATCCTAAAGTCGTATTATTACAGCAAGTAACGTAAAACTCTTAGCTGGCTGAGAGCAATCTCCTGCCAAGTGACGACGTCATCATTGCCGTATCAGCATTCATTTGTTCCTTTTAACACCTCAATAATCTGCTTACACAGGCTTCATCTCGCGATTGCAAAGCAGGTTGCTGGAGAAAGGAATGCTTAGCCCGAACTTCTCATGGGCAAGGCAGACGTTAGGTACAATGTCTATCGGTATGCGCAATGCAACTTGCAATCATTTTAAAATTAATAAACAAAATAAGGAAATAGAATTTCTATAACATCAAAATGAATTAATTTTTTCTGAACTCATAGACATTTAGAAGTACCACGATATGGATATGGATTATTTACTTGCAACATTAGCCTATTACAATTCAAGTAAAACATTCATGGGAAAATGTCACATTTCTTTTTTTTGAAAAAACCCAAAGTTTATTTAGAAATTAGTTACATAGTGGGTTTTTTCGTGCATCTCCTACCTATCAATAAAGTTTTTAAAATTAACTTCAGAGGATGCGCGCGAGAAACTTGAATATGAAACTTTTGTTATGGCACATATGATCAGATTTTATCACAACTTAATTTCAGTTAGCATAGAGAAATACAGATCATGATTAATCTTCTCTTTGACTCTTATGTTGCCTGGCAATCTTACAAATAGCTCCGTTTTCCACTTCTTTGTCTAGTAATTTACTACCAGTAATATCGAATTTTCTTTGGGATTCGTATTGAATATCTGTTTATTTTTTATAATTATGGATATTTTTACAATCCTCACAGACCTGGATAGGTTCACTCATTGTTAATGCCATGGATAAAAAAGTTTGTACAGCGGACTCTTTTTGAATTCCAAAATATCAGCGAATTCATGTGGGTTAAGTCTGGTCTAAATGGCTCTCTTCCCTCCCTGTATTTGGATGTCGTCTGAATTTACTTTGCCCTTGTGACAAGTATAATTTCACTTGCAGGCTGATTAATGGAACCTGGTTACAGTATCCTGCAGTACGAGAGTTTCACATCGCAACTTCAAAAAATCGTTCGTCGCAGCGGACGACTACAGTCAAGTAACAACCGCCTACAATGTGAAAGGAATTTCATGGACTTCTTCGACCGACACGTATCTCGTCGTATCTCGTTTTCATGCGGAACGCTCCAGCGGCTGTCGGAATTCGACTACAAAAGGGCACATACTTTCCGACAATTACGACCCGAAGGATATCAACTCTACTTTGCTGGCGAAGGACTCGTGCTGGGATGTTTTTTTTTATTCATCGCGAACGTAATCGTGTAGCTTAGGATGCAGAGATAAGTATGAGCGCAAAAATAGAACGTTGGACCCGCCCAGGCAAATTTTCCCCTTGTTTTTAACCATTGAAAAGGCCGTTTCATTGGCTATAGGTGGATGTCTGGAAACTGTGTAATGGACGAAAAGTTGTTCGAACGCTAGTAAAGTGAAGTAGTATAACCTCGGTCATGTATCCTATATATATAAAGTATCATGTATCCTATATATAAATTGATCATAAATAACAGAATCGAAATATATTTTTTGCGTGTACGCACTAGGAATCTATATATAAATGGTCATAAATAACAGAATCGAAATATATCTTTGCGTGTACGCAATAGGAATCTATTTAAAGTGCACATATATTAATCATAATTTTATGAATCCATATACATATGTACAACAAATCAGGTAGCCTATAATCAATCTGTTACCTTTTATCATACCAATATCTGCAGTTATATATGATTGTTAGTATATTGATTAATGAATCGTATATAACATTTAGCATAAAAATCAACGAATCAATCAGCATAAACTTAATTAATGTTAATTTTTAATCAATTCATATATGAAATTTTTTAGCAGTTAAATATGATTTTTTATCATGTTAATCTTCATTCTATGCAATTATCAGAGTACATTAGTATTATCTGTAGCATAAGTATCTTAAAGAGATGAAGTGAAAAACTGTATCATTATATATCACGTGATCACTATTATTTACCAATATCATTGTTTTATATTTTATTACTTGAATCAATTCATGTAAACATGAATTTTTATTTACTTATATATATATTCACATAGTGTCTGTATACACTCCTATAAGTCAAATGCAAGTCAAGTTTGAGTATATTCAGTAGTGGTTTTGGTAGCTGACCGAGCTGATGAAGTGTTTACATAAAAAAAATATGGAATGTTAGTCCATATATATAAAAGAATAAAACTAAAGAGGTCAACCAGATTGCTTGCAGGATGTGATCAGACTAGAGACGCTAAAGATGACGTATACAATAAGTATGTAGGCTAAGTTGACATGCCGTCATCTGTGGTCATTCATTTGTTTGAAACAGTCCAAGCTCCCTGCTTGAGACAACTACCGCCTACGTGATCTGTAGCGTCTCATTTTGATTGTGTGTTCGTATGAAACTATGTCATTTGGATTGTATGTTCATATGTTCGAACTACTGTCTGTTCCTTCATAACTTGTAACAGAGATGGTAGACAGCAGAACAGAGTTAGCTATCGTCATTAGAAGACCTGTACCTCTTACCTAAGCTTTATCATGTAGAGGAATAGGATTAGCCATCATCATTGGCAGAAGCGATCAAGCTATCGTTGATTAGAAGACTTGTACAATCATATCTGATCTTCACCATGTAAAACTTCAGAAGAATATATAATTTTTTTATACTTAGTGTTTTTCTACAAGAACCTCACTGAACCATGAGTTTAAACACATCGTCGTAAAGATAATACCGACTTCGTAAGTGATCTACAAAACCCCAGACACTCCATTGAATGAAAAGATGGAAGTGCAATACCAACCGACTTAGCGTATAGATTATCGCTAGTCTAACATTACTCATAGGGCGCCTTATCATACAAGGCACAAGCCCTAATATATATATACATACATACATCATACTATATATATATATATATATATATATATATTATTATATATATATATACTATATATATATATATATATATATATATATTATATATATACTATATAGTATATATATATATATATATATATTATATATATATATAGTTATATATATATATATAGTATATATATATATATATGTAGTATGTATATATATTATACATATATATATATATATATATACTAGATATATATATATATATATATTATCATATATATATATATATAGTATATATATATATATATAATATATATATATATATATGATATAGATATATATTTATATATACTATATATATATATACATAGATATAATATATATATATATATAGATAGATATGATATATATATATATATTAGATATATATATATATATATATAGTATATTGCATATACTATATGTGTGCACACAGTGAGCCTATATGTGCGCAGGCAAACCACTGGAATATTTTAGAATGAAAGTTACGTGGTGATCGTGTTCGAGTATTACGTGCACATGTTTGGGATACCCCGAATATCTGTACGTCATGCACGAAAGCATATAATCTATATATATATATATATATATATATATATATATATATATATATATATACTATATATATATATTATATATATATAATATATATATATATATATATATATATATATATATATATATATATATATATAATATATATATATATATACATACACACACAAGTGTGGTCTAGACGCACGCAGGAAAACCGCTTGAAAACTTTAAAAATGTTAAAATGAATGGCTGCCTATCGATAGCACAGTGCCTTTAGTTAATCTAATTTAAACAATGCATAAAATAGATGTGAAAACGCCAGTGCTAAGACGCTAACATGCCCAGAGAGAAGAGCTTCTGTTAAGAAACATAAGACTAGGCTCTATATTTATAATTGCCCCCCCACCTCGGCTAATCATTATGAGTTTTTGAGAGCATGTGGTTTTGGGGGATTTGAGAATATGTTCAGCGAGTTTCGAAAATATCAAGAAACTGTTTGTGAATATATACTTGGATCATCTAATTTGTAGGTATTACATTTGCTACTGAGTTTTCGCTAATAATTTTGAGTAAGTTAAGAAAGACCTCTATTCTTTAACAACAAGAGAACAAGTTAAAATAAATGAAAATATGATGAGGTATAAGAAAGAGAGAGAGAGAGAGAGAGAGAGAGAGAGAGAGAGAGAGAGAGAGAGATATATCTTGCAATGACATTACAAATAATTGATGCCATCTTCACTGATAATTTTCCCATTGGACACTATAGAATCTTTTAATTCTCTCCTTCATGTGAATTATAGGTGACGTTATCGCTGTAATTATGTAATTGACCCCAACGGAACACGAGCGAG
>NC_061107.1:92183911-92186411 GCF_015104395.2 Macrobrachium nipponense
TGGAGAACTGGGCTTTCGACCCCTTTCTCAGATTCTCAAGTGACCTGCAGCAGAAATTGCTCTCGATGATGACGCTTTTGCCAACATTAAATCTGCGAGTATTATGACTGACGTGCCAGAGGATAACCCCCTGAGACCACCATTACTGCATATTGCCTTCCCAGCGACGTGATTGTTGGCTTTGAAAACAAGTCTGCGCATTATACAGATAATACAGCTCTAGTTGTAGTTATCGGCTCTCACAAAACGTGATTTGAAGTGTCTGCTCTCTTTTGAGAGAGTTAAACTTGATCAGTATTGGCGTAGTTAGTAGGAAATAAGACTGACCTCTAACGGCGGTAACCTCTAATTGATTAGTCATTTCTCGCGTCGCTGAGACTCATTGGACCATATTTGAAATTATTATGCGTTTCAGATCATAACCGTCCCCGTTCGGTGGCACGATATTATGCTTCCAAGGACCTGCACTTTAAAATTGCGCAAGTCGTCATGGCCGTGTTCTAGATGTTGATACTTGCTGTTACCGGTGAGAATGAGAAAGGTTCCAATGTTATTTCAAAGAGCAGAGCACTGTTCACACAAAGCCAGTTTCTTTATAATTCTATTAATTTTTCTACGAACTCTACCACTCTTATCTTTTCAAAATGATTTCGTTCCCGTCCCGTTGTCGCATTTGTGCCCAAACCCCGAAATCCTTGGGAGTCTGTTTATCAATTAAAGGTGTTTAGGGCTTTTTACTTATATATATATATATATATATATATATATATATATACTATATATATATATATATACTATATATATATATAAATATAGATATATATATACGTATATATATAGATATATAATATATATATATATATATATATTATATATATATATATATATATGTGTGTGTGTGTGTGTGTGTGTGTGTGTGTTGTGGAAGTGAAAACCGGTGTTTTTAAAATTTGTCTGAAGATACTGAGAATCTTGAATCAACATGAAAAAGTTCCATGCGTTCTTGTAGTCATTTATTTTTATTATTTATTTGTTATTATTATTATTTAATTTATTATATTATTATTAATTGCAATGTTTTTTTATTTTTTTGTTTTTTTTGGAAAAAAAAATCCTATTCTCTCTGGATTATGAGTGAATTTTTCAATCAGGAACTATAGAGCTTTTGAATTGACTCTACAGAAATAATCATATTTCTTCCACTTTTGCAGCAAATTAAAAGTAAAATTGTTGGCATCTCTCTCTCTCTCTCTCTCTCTCTCTCTCTCTCTCTCTCTCTCTTTAAGCACTGAACCAACAGGTATATTAGAAATATGAGTTTGCACACCCTCAAACAACTCATGTAACCTGCTGTTAAAAAAAAGATGCGACATCTCTAGGCATACAAAGAGAGAATAAAATAGATTTATGAAACATAATCTGGAAAAGAGTGGAGCTACAATGGAAACAAGGAAATGGCAAAAAACTTGAAATCCGAAGCGAAGACTGAACGATATCTGTTGCAGGAATCAAGGTCAAAAACTCTTTCGACGTCGAGATCTCTGACGTGATACCTGTCATGGATCTCACCTGAGAAAAGTTCGTATTTTTCAAAATGTATTTTATGTTTTTGGAAATCTTCTGTCTTAACCTTCTTCCACAATCTCATCGTACTCGTTTTCACCCATGCAAACGGGCTGGGGGGGAAACAGCGCCCGACGCCTACGCCCACCCGACTCCAGACTAAGCCATCCCACTCGACCTTACCAACACCTGCAAACGCAAAGACTTCTCCTCCCACGTCTACCCTCCGAGACACGACCGGTAACCGTAATGTAAAGGAAACGACGTGTGTGCAAGACGCACGTTCAGTTAGTCGCACTAGACTAGTACGCAAATTTGGCACGCACGTTACAAATCTGAGAAACGGCGGCCGCATACAGAGTCAAATTGAAAGTTGGACAAATAACGAAATCGCGAAACAACCTGTAGTTATTAACAGGTAGGAAGATCTCTCTTTTTTTTAAAAACCAAAAAATTTCTTCTCGCACCTGAGGTGGAGAGAGAGAGAAGAGAGAAGAGAGGAGAGAGAGAGAGAGAGAGAGAGAGAGAGAGAGAGAGAGAGATGCAGCTGGAGAGACAAGTATGTTTTATATCTATAACAAGTGCAGTGTTTGCTAACCTAATACTTTTCGCTTAGCTTGTCATAAACTTCTTGATGGATGCGTGCAAATTAGCAGGGCTTCGCAGTGGACGGTGGAATCGGTACCTTTGCGCCCTTTTTAATGGCGTTTTTTATATTCTTTGTTTTTTTTTTTTTTTTGTCCATGCCGGTCATTCCTCGCGTTATTTTATACTTTTCCTTCGGTTTACTCCATCGTAGGACAAGAATATAGATGGAAGAGAAGAATTGACAGTGATTGAGATGGATAAATGGCTCAAGACGAGACGCCGAGAAACGGACACGAAACACTTTTCAAGTAGACGAAATAAGATGAAATCTTGAATAACATAAAATGGA
>NC_061107.1:92190551-92195551 GCF_015104395.2 Macrobrachium nipponense
TGACCAGCTGGTATATGAGGCTTCTCTATTTCTTGAAATATTCTAACAAATGTTTCAGACTCAGCTGTGCCTAACTTAGTGAGTTTTATTGGCGTATGTTACTGCAGTATAGTAGGGATGTATATCCCACTTTACCAGCTATGAAAATCAGTATTACTGATGAAAAAATCTTAGTACGTGATTTTACTACAATGAAGATGTTGGAAATTCATGCTAACTCGACGGCCATAACAGAAGAGAATGAGGCTCTATTTATCAGAAATTTTAACTTACGTCTTAGCAAAACAACTGACTATATCCTGACTTGTGATCATCTTTGGTTTGATGACAAAAGTGAAAAGGTATGCCATGATAAAACAGAAAACGTTCAGCAAGGAAAATAAAATAAGGAGCTGAATTACTAGACCATTTACAACCAAGTGATCTGGGAGCAAATGATGCCTTTTCATCGAGGGATTTACAGGACTGAATGGTGTCTGAAAGTGATCTGGGAGCAAATTGTGAGTAGGAGGGCTAAAAGATATTGGGAGCTGCTGCAAGAAATCACAAAACGTCGTTTTTAATGTACGAAGGTAGAGTCACCGGAAGAATAGCATGTGATTTTGTCAGCTGTCTCTATAGGTGCGTCCACACGGTCGAACAATGTCTGACGGATAAACAATGTTACCATATCATAGGCGAAGTAGGGTGACGTCGTAAGCGTTGAAACAATGGAAGTAGATCTGGCAACAAACAGTGGTACCAGATGATGTTGTATACCACTGTTTTTACTCTGCTCACAGGGCAAAGACCGACAGAAAATTGTTAATTGGTAACAATGATTGTCCGTCGGTACACAAGAAGAGTCGGAAAACCTGGACATACTTGCCGAGGTCTATAAGAGACTTGAGGCTGGAGTTGAATAGTTAGTGATTTGTGGATAAAGTACAGGAAGGACATAAGTGGCGGAATTTTAAAAACGCCCTTATCGTCACATGGCACTGAAGTCTGTGAGGATGATACTGATTTTTAAGTATTAATTTCCAGATGACTGGAAATTATGAAAATACTGAGCCGGTTCAAAAGGGTTATGTAAATGAAGATTGCATGAATATCAGCCTAATCTCAGTCATTCCACTGTTCTGTAAGGTCGATGAAAGGTCGATCTTGAAGAACTTATAGAAGTAACTTGAATTCCATAATGTACTTTCCGGACAGATCGTGTATTTACAACTCTATATGATGCAATTAGCTACCAGTGATGTTGGTTTAGATCTAGTTACATCCAGTTCAGCCTGAACGGAAAAATAGGAATTCTGACTTCTTCACAATAAGGTCGAACATTTGACTCGGCCAGTTAAAGTTGGTTTCCTTAATATTTAATTGTAATTTTTGTTCTGGTGGGTGAGTTAATTTTTGTTTTTTTGTTTTTTGTAGATGGCAATAGAGAAAAACAATTGTAGCCTCTTTGTTGGCCGACTTGATAACGTCACTAGGCCGTTCTGATTTCGTTCCCGTCCACTGGACGGTGGTTCGATCCCATGAGGGGACGAAATTATTATCAAATAAAAATTCCCCTTCGGTACATATATGAAAATACATGAATTCCGAGGTAGAGCGAATTAGATATTAAAGGACATTTGTAGCTCGAATGATCTATATGAATCACGGTGATGTGATAATTATTTCATATATATATATATATATATATGATTCTATATTATATATATATATATCTTATATATATTTTATATATATATATATATATATATATATATATATATTATAAATTTAAGATGTATATCTATATATATATATATATATATATATATATATATATATATATATATATATATATATATATATTTATATATATATATATATATATATATTATATTTAAATATCTTATATATTTTATATTTTTATATATATATATATATCTATTTAAATAAAATATATATTTATAAATTATAATGTATATTTAATTTAATATATAATATATATATATATATATATATAATATATTATATATTATATCTATGAATAATTATCACATCACCGATTTCATATAGATCATTCGAGCTACAAATGTCCTTTAATATCTAATTCGCTCTACCTCGGAATTGATGTATTTTCATATATGTACCGAAGGGGAATTTTTATTTGATAATAATTTCGTCCCCTCATGGGATCGAACCACCGTCCAGTGGACGGGAACGAAATCAGGACGGCCTAGTGACGTTATCAAGTCGGCCAACAAAGAGGCTACAAGTTTCTCTATTGCCATCTACAAAAAACAAAAAAAAAAAAATTAACTCAGCCACCAGAACAAAAATTACAATTAAATATTAAGGAAACCAACTTTAACTGGCCGAGTCAAATGTTCGACCTTACTGTGAAGAAGTCAGAATTCCTATTTTTCCGTTCAGGCTGACCTGGATGTAACTAGATCTAAACCAACATCACTGGTTTATCTATTTATATTTTTCTTTTAACTTCCCTATAGGTATTTATTATTCCGTTTCTTTGCTTTTTAACACATGGGAATTTTATACTAAGTGGGTTATTCTAAATTACCATTTATTGTGAATATTGAAATAATTAAAAGCCAATATTGCATACATTAGTAATGCATCTGTAGATTAGTTAAAAAGAAGTAAAAGGAGAAAGAAAACCAATAATAATAATAATAATAATAATAATAATTAATAATAATAATAATAATAATAATAATAATAATAATGAAGAAAGTATCACTCATTGATGTCGCAATCTCATGGGACACCATAGTTGAAGAGAAAGAAAGGGAAAAAAAATGGATAAGTATCAACACCTGAAAATACAAATAAGAAGGATATGGGATATGCAAGTGGAAATTGTACCCATAATCATAGGAACACTAGAAAAACTAGAGGCTGAAGTAGCTCCAGGACTCATGCAGAAGAGTGTGATCCTAGAAACGGCGCACATAGTAAGAAAAGTGATGGAGTCCTAAGGAGGCAGGATGCAACCCCACACTATAAATAGCACCCAGTCGAATTGGAGGACTGTGATAGAGCAAAAAAAAAAAAAAATAATAATAATAGCTTAGCCCCTTAAAAAAGATTATCACTAAATTAATATAAAATCCCAATATTGATACAAAAACAGGAAATGAAAGTAGCAAGGATAAACAACATCCATGAGAAAAATGTCTTTTTTTTCTTGAAGAGTTTAAAAGTCCAACAAAAATATAAATTACCAGAGATCATTATTTGAAGAGAAATGCAAGCAGTACAAATCATGAAAGTGATGACAAACTACAAATAGTTAACTGAAATTGATTAAAGTCAATAATTATTATATAGTGATGATCTCTAACGCTAATGATTAGAATGGGAACGTATCAAGACTGAAAAAAGTTGAATAGAAATAAAACACTAGTAAGAAATATGAGAACTATAACAATACAATATAATTATCTATTTTACTATCGGTAATATCATAAACCTCTTTCACAGGACTTACAAAAATATCATTGCAATGAAATACACAGAAACAGCACAAGTAAAACTTCGAGCAACAACCACAAAAGCAAAATAAAAAAAAAACTATGAACGACAACAGTAGCAACATCTGCAATAAAACAACCTCATCTGCCACTGTAGAGTCGAGGATAATCTTCGCTGCCATCTGTGGTCTAAGAAGCATCATTACTCACAAAGGTTTGAAAATATTTGTCACTGATTCTCCAAGAATTCTAAAATTAAATAATAAACATTACTATTTTTCATGAGCAGAGAATTCTTATTGACGACAATGGCTTTTTTTTGTGATTTTTTCATGTTTTTTTATAACATGGCAATTAGCGCAAAATGTTGTCACGTGGGAATGCAAAAATATGATTTCGAATATATCAAACGGAGATCTAATGTTTGTGAAGGCATCAGAGAAGGTCCTTCACTATTTTATGATTTGAACAAACCATTCCTGTATCCAGAAACCAAACAGATTGAACTGCAAGCATGGGTAATGTGAAATATTTATCAAAAGTGCAATGAGACCATTTCACAATACTATTCAACAAGTTATAAGTAAGAACTTGATGACAATGCTGGCTGTCAACACCAACGTTCCGTTATAAGGTTCTGAATTTCATATAAACTTTCAACCACTCGGTTCGAATGTCTTACTTGATATTTATTAACTGCTTGATAGTTTTCTTTAAAAGACATCGTCTTACTTGATCATTTGTAGCCTATATAGTCTGATTCTGATAAAGAAAAACCAGTGAAGGTCAATTAACAAGCAGGCATAATGTCAGTCAATGGTGGGGTCACATAATTGAGAAATAATGAACAATCCTTAACCACTGTTTAAATAACGTCGAATTAATGACGAAATGACAATTGACAATAACACTCCAGCAGGTGAGTCTTGCATTCATTAATGCAAGTCTTAGAAAAAGAAGGACGATAATTATGTAGAATGAACATGATGTAAGTGGACGGTTTCGGTTTGACATCCGATGTCACAACAACAAAAGATGCTTGACATCGAGATGACGACGATTTCGCACTTGCTATCCACGATAGCAGAGGTCTGATGAAAAACGCGTTTGGCTGGTTGTTTTGGTTGAACTGGACTACCTGTATTTGCTTCCGTTTGCTTGTCTGTTCAGAAGGACGCAAGGAAATTGACTGATTCCTTAACCCTGAAGGGGGGGAGGGGGTCTGAAACTTGCATTAATTAAGGATGGGCAAACGGATCATGATCGGGTGACGGAAGTTACAGATCCAGTAACGGTAGATTCATCTGGTGACAGAAGGCTTCAGACCCGATAAAATAACAGCTGCATATTTGATGGAGGGAAGCTTACGATCCGGTGATGCAGGAACAGAATACTACAGGTCCCGTGGCATGAAACTTAAATTTTGAAGTAACATAAATTAATAAGCACCCTGTTCCTCTCGCCCCCCCTTATTTTTTTTTTTTTTTTTTTTTTTTGTTTATTTTTTTTTTTTTACGAATGAAATGAAAA
>NC_061107.1:92200551-92225551 GCF_015104395.2 Macrobrachium nipponense
ACGTCAAGAATCCCCATTCTTTTCCAGACTTGAAAGGCTGCTGTGGGGATGGAAAAATGACGGCTAATGCCCCCGGACATTTTGACTTTCTCTAGATTCCATAATCACTTCTAAGGAGACAGAGAGAGAGAGAGAGAGAGAGAGAGAGAGAGAGAGAGAGAGAGAATGAGTAAAAAGAACAAATTAGTGTTGTCAGGCTAAAAGGCAGGTGGCGGGAGATAATTGCATACAGGTGAAGTAATTAAGGTCGTTCTCCCAATGCTAATTGACGGACAGCCCAACTTTATGACAGGAAAGATGTTGATTAAGATCACGAAAGTTGATTTATTCTACCGGCAGTAAAATGACACTTGTTTGTTCACGGGAGTGGAACGGGAAATAACATACGGATATTCTTGGCTCTCTGACGAAGCTTTTACTGATGGCATATGGAGGGCTGGAACGGGATTAAAAGAGAAAAAAACTTCATTTATATTACTACTACTACTACTACTACTACTACTACTACTACTAATAATAATAATAATAATAATAATAATAATGATAATATTTGATATCAATGAGTGGCAAAACTGGACTACAGACCCCAAAATACACATCCATCCAAAAGAGCAAATTAAATTCAGTACTTAATTATGCAATAATAACACAGCTCACGAACAAGATAAGGTTTGGTCAAATACATTTATTTTTCAACAAAATAGAGAATTAAATGTCTCGATGAAAAAAAGGAATAAAATTCTGAGTGGTTGAAGAGGTACTAGAAGAAGAAAAAACTGCAACATAACTTCCACCTTGAACTGGGTCACTGACTTGTCTACGTTATGTATCTAAAGACCTTTAAAGAAAAACCTTTAAAAAAATCTGAAGAAGATGAAGAACTGAAACGTGTTGAGCAAGCCTCGTATGATTTGCTAGAATAATAAAGAGAACAAAAGATTGGATTCCACCCCCCTTCTTCTCTCTCTCTCTCTCTCTCTCTCTCTCTCTCTCTCTCTCTCTCATGGTCTGAGTTTTTCAAGAGATAGGGGAAATGACGCTAAGTTTTTCCTTACTAATTAACTTAATTTTCTTACACGGCAAGTTTGGCAGAATTCTGTCAGGTCTTAAGAGAGAGAGAGAGAGAGAGAGAGAGAGAGAGAGAGAACTATTACCAGTACCTTTCGCTACTTCGCGGCTTAATAAGTATAATAACGCTCTCTTATCTCTCGAGATCGGTGTTCAAGATTTTCTACGTCGAAGCCAGATATCAGTCAATCTGTTCTCCTTTCGCAACGCCTCGATTTTCACCTTTTTCTTGCATTCTTAACACGCGTCGTATTTTACCCAACAGAGAAATAAAGGAAAGCTCCACCCGCAATGTACTACCACTAATCTCTTCCTTAACCTTTCCACGGACTACCAAAGGCCTTTTAAGCATTGAGTGAAATTTTAGAGTCTTCTTTTACTTGAACTTCTAGTTAGAATTACATATCTTAGGTGCTCATTATTGTCTGAAGAGCTTAAGTTAATTAACTTTAATGCTTTGCTCTATTCCTCAAACATATTCAAACTGACAGCCAGTCACAATAAAGCTTTATTTCAAGCTCATGTATTTAGCTCAAATTATGAATAATACCAAGGAATAATTGCAGTCATCAGTTCCACTGAATTTCTTTAGCCATGATTTTCTTTTTTTCTAGATCTTGTTGTTTATATTCATTAAGTACCTAAATCCTATTTCATCTATGTGATGCGACCTCTTCTCCGTTATTGTCTACTTCAACCACGATCAAATGAACTTTCCAAATGAACTTTCCACCAGGCTTCATAGAAATGCGTCTCTCAACACTTCGCTCAACTGAAGTTCCATTAATACCCCGTCTCTTTAACTCCTTACTTTTATCTCACTCATTCTTCACCTCCTCATTACCCCATCAGCGGTTTTTTTTCTTTTTAGCCCTACAGTCCATTCACTAACTGAAAACCCCCCAAGGTTTATGGAGTTGAAAACCCCACTCAAACCTCGCCACCCCACCCGCTTCCATCCCCTCCATCACCATCCAACCTCCAAACCCCTGGCCACTCCACTCTAACCAAACCAATTCTCCATTCCTTCGAGCTTCCTTGGCCACAACTCCTCTACAACCCTTTCTTTTATCCCCCTGACCCCCCTTCCCCTTACCACCCACCTGGAACCCTTCTCCCCCTCCTGACTTACACCCCGACAAGACCTCGACTTCACTAACGAGGTGATGAGGTGAATTGGTCGATCACTATCTTCGCCGATTACATGACTGACGCGGGATCATTATTTTTTGTGTCCACCTACCACACGACGGGATTCACTGACGTCTCCGAGATATTTATCTCTCTCTCTCTCTCTCTCTCTCTCTCTCACTCTACAGAATGAGCGATTAAGCTTGCGGAATACTAATGATACCTGAAGGAGGTTCACCAAAATTCATAGAGAGAGAGAGAGAGAGAGAGAGAGAGAGAGAGGAGAGAGAGAGAGAGAGAGAGAGTCGAAAAAACGAAGAAAAGATTGTGGAGAGGAAAGAGTAATTGACTTTCATCTCTACGTTATTTTCTCTTTCTTCTTTCCATATTATCTCATTGCCCTGGGCTTTAGTGTTTCTCAAGCTTACCGGACCTTCCAATTCTTCTGTACATTTCCTGTCCTTGACCTCTTATACTGCAAAGGCTTGTAGTTTTGGAATTCATGCAATGGTAAAAGATTGTTCTCATACACTTCCTAATAATCAGGTTTAAGAGTTACAAAATTTTATTGTACATTTCATGTCCTTGACCTGCTATACTGTAAAGGTTTGTAGTTTTGGAATGTATGCAATGGTAAAAGATCGTTCTCATATACTTCCTAATTCCCATATTGAAGAGTTACAAAATTTTATTGTACATTTCATGTCCTTGACCTCTTATACTGCAAAAGTTTGTCATTTTGGAATGTATGCATGGTAAAAGATCGTTCTCATATACTTCCTAATTCTCAGGTTTAAGAATGACAAAATTTATTGTACATTTCATGTCCTTAACCACTTATACTGCAAAGGTTGTAGTTTTGGAATGTATGCATGATAAAAGATCGTTCTCATATACTTCCTAATTCACAGGTTTAAGAATGACAAAATTTTATTGTACATTTCATGTCCTTAACCACTTATACTGCAAAGGTTTGTAGTTTTGGAATGTATGCATGGTAAAAGATCGTTCTCATATACTTTCCTCTAATTCCCAGAATTAACAATTGCAAAATTTGAATTTAGTGAGGGCATTTTGAGCTAAAGTATGATAAAAATATTATTTAGTGATTCTCACATTACTGAAAGTTCAGCTATCTGTTTCCCGTCAAATATTTGGTTGAAAGAAGCCAAATATACCTTACGAATATGTTCGGTTGCATCTACATGCGAATAATTCAAAAGGCCGGAAGAAAATAATTTTTGCAGTTGCATGGTGAGCTTTTACTCATAGATATAAACAATATACTTTAAATAGATTGATACAGAACATCAATCAGTAAATGTCAAGAATATATCAAAATATCAAAATATAGTAAGCATTAGGTTTTTGAGCTGGAAGTTAAATATGAAATTAGAATTCAACTTTACCCTTTTATTCCACATGCCTAATTAAGAAAATATTAAGATGATAATATGTATGTATATATATATATATATATATATATATATATATATATATATATATATATATATAATATATATATATATATTATATATATATCAACCAAAACTGCAGTTTCATCTAAGTATCAATTTTTGAGTTTAATCCTTCGATGATTTATTTGATATATGATAATAGGACTAAGAAGTCAATACTCGTTTTCCTGTTACGTAACTAACGGAGAGAAGACAACTTCTACGTTGTAGCTGGATAAAAAAAAAAATTCTAATTTTATTTCACTGAAATTGTTACTTCTAGTACCAGCTAAAGAGATTACGAAGTTTACAGATAATGAATGACCCCATAATAATATTGAAGATTTTAGTTTTATTACATTCGTGATCCTTTATTCATTATTACATAGTTTGCATTTAAAGTTTATTTCAAAACATAATTATTTTGAAATAGCGGGTTATTCTCTCTAAAAATATATGGTGTGCGATGCTCAATGAAGAAAAATTCTTAAAGAAACTATTTGAATTTTACGGTTTTTATTCTAATCAATTTTAGTTGAAGTTGGGTTTCTGTTTCATGTGCAATATAGACCAGATCTGTGGAATCAGCCTAAATTGTTCTTGCACAAGACTTTCATTCCAGGTAGGTAAAACAAAAATTTCAAATGAACAAAGTTAAATAATCAAAATAAGATGTTCAGTTATCGCAAAAAAATACAAAGTGAATTACTGCTAAAAAAATAATTTCAGTAAGTAACTGTCGATCCCAATTGAGAAGTGTTTCATTTTCTTTCTTCGATTTTAAAATTATCAACTTTCCGTAAAGTTTCAAATCTCAGGCAAATCTCACCCGTCTCAAAATTTCCAATTTGTTTCTTTCCCTCTTTCAGTGTTTTCACCCTAGCAGCCGTCGATTTCCTCTGCGGCCGGGAAAGAAAGCCTTCGTATCTTCGACTGCGAACCTAAGACCAACATTTCATGCAGCCTGACGTTTTGTCTCTTTTTCCCGCTGCACGAAACGGAGCAGCATTTCTTGTAGTTTACCTTTTTATATTCGTCCTCCACGCACGGTCTCGTTCAAAGACCTGTTCCGTCCTATCATTTCTCAAGTCTTGATACGACAACCCACGATCAGATTATTCCAGTATCAATTTATTTTATCAACTTGCCCCAGGAGTGAATTAGCACACCTCTCTCTCTCTCTCTCTCTTTCTCTCTCTCTCTCTCTCTCTCTCTCTCTCTCTCTCTCTCTCTCTGTCTGTTTGGTTCACCTGTCCTCCGTTGCTCATACTTCATTGTCTATTTATATATTTGATTATTTTCTCCTCGAGGTGCCTCACACTGAGAGACCTGGGGAAACCCGAACAAGCTGTAAGGTCTGTAAGGTGTAAGGTAAGGAGGTACTGTAAGAACCATTCCGTAAAAACAATTGTTTCCCATTCTCCATGACTCATACCAACATCAACCCCCTAGATCCTCCCTTCATAACTATTCTCTCCCAAATAATTGATATCTGAATAAACCTTTACTTTATCCTTCACGTACTGATCAGTGTTACTTTCAATCGCTTTGCATCATTCGAAAGTTATTTGACAAACATGCATAAAAAATTTGAAGAATCGCCAGATCAACTGACCCCATCAAAACGATGAATTTCACCAGCGACGATGGTATGAATTTTTTCATTTAAAATAATTCTAGATTCAATTTTTCCTGCCAGTGGTAAATCCTCCGAGCAATAACTTTATCTTTTCATGGATAGTTTGGGCTGTTTTCACTTACAGACCGAGTGCAGGAATAGATCTTTAAGGATAATGTCTTTTGAAAATACTTCTCCGGTTGAAGATCTTAAAATGTCCTGCTAAAGTATAATTTTGTTTTCCATCGACGCTTGAAAGATCTTCCCCTGGATTCCCGGAAGCTGGAATAGATTGGTTCACCTAATATTATAACATAATACGACGGAGGTTACTGCCCTGATCAGCTCTAATTACGAAGGATCTAGTGCACGATGGCATTCAGTGTTAATGAGCTTGTGTATAAAATAACGGTCAAGTGTTTCCTTTCCATTTTCTTCCTGGGAATTTGCTTTTTCTCATGTAGCTGTTTTTTATTTACTTATTATCATGTATTGTATTTGCAAAGTCCTCTTCAGGTTTGTTTTGAGTATGTTATTTTTTCCGCCTATATCATTTGTTCTATTCTTTGAATATACAGCCACACCGACATATCAATATGTATAACCCTATCTAATAATAATAATAATAATAAAAGTAAAACGAGAAAATCTCAACATGGACATTGTGAATTATAACATTGATATCTAATGACATGCAAAGAAATTAAACAATTACAATATTGTATAGTGATATACATATCGTATATATAATTCAGTTTGCACATTATCAATGTCATTGGCCATGCAGGTGCCCTGGCAGGAAAAGCGGAGTGCCATAATCCCGAAGTCTTCATAAATGAAAGTAAACCGCGACTTCAGGAGAAAAAAAAATTACTGTTTGAGGGGAAATAACAGAGAATAATAAATAATACAAAACAATACTTTGAAAAGAAATTAATGTAAGGATGCTTAATTCAAAACCTTTTTCTTCTTCATCCGCACCGGGTCGGTTGCCTCGATGCATCCTCTCCAGCTATTTCTATCGAAAGCATCTTCCAGTGCTAAACACTTCTTCCCCAGATCTCTCCCTCACTTTATCACGCTATCTAATCTTTTGTCTTTCTCTCGACCCTCTACCCCTAACTGAATGCCACCCTAACCCTCTTCACTTATCCTTATCACATGCCCAAACCATCTCAGTCTCGCGCTCGTATCATATCGACAATCTTTAATGCTACGGCACTCCCAGATTCTTAATTTTCCAGCCTCTCGGGCAGCGAGATCCCAAAACCCACCTTAAGGCCGTCACTAACGTTAGTGGCGGCATTAAGTTTCCTCATTTCTGAGTGCTTAAAATTCTCTGCTTGTTTTAAACCTATGCCTCTGCTATCGTATGTAAATAACCATATCCCCTCTACTTGCTGGACATCATAATCTCAATTTCACCCACATTAACATTCATACCATCCCAGTCAAGAGATTGCTGCCACGCTTACCCTTCTGTAGAATGATGCTTCTTTAGTATTTGCCGAAATGACCAGATCATCTGAATGTAACAGTTCACTTAGATTTCCATTCCTAATCCTTTCACTTAACACATCCATAATTAGTAAAAGGATAAATGGACCAAGTGCCGATTCGTGATGTAAACCAATCCAAACTTCAGATATTTCTGTTTTGCCACAGGCTGTTATAACTTTTTTTTTTTTTTTTTTTTTTTTTTTACATTTCAGTCAACCTAATCATTTTTTCTGGTCCTTTCTTCTTTCTCAATAAGCAAAGCATTCCCCCAATTGGAACCCTATGGAATGTCCTTTCTAGGTCGATAAATGCACAGAACTTCCAATTACCCTCCAACATTTACTTTTGTATCAGTCTCCCACTAGTAAAACCGTACTCTTACTCACCAGTCTTCATAATTGCTCATAATTTCTCCTCGAGTATTCTTTCTAGAACCTCTATGATTCCTACATAATTACCAAACTCCATAATATATCCCTTCTCTGAACAGGCCTACCAACATGCTTTCATCCCAGTTATTCGTCTTTATTTCCACCGCCAGATTTCCCTCGACAGATCCAATATCCGGTGCCCAATTTCAGCTTCTAAAGTTCCAACAATTCAAGTATACGCTGTCGATGTTTATTCAGTAATTTGGATTGAACGTCATCATCAATCTTTCTTAAAAGTGTTGCTCCATAAGCGGAGAAAAACTTCTAGAAAACGGTGATATTGAGTCTGATTAAAAAAAAAAGGAAATACTGATAAATCAACGGCAAACCTGACTGCGTTGTGGATTGTACAGTCTGGGAAGGTCTGAGTGAACAAAGGTGAGAGAAATCAATACTTAATCTAGACTATGAAATTAAATAAAATCTATAATTTCCTTCGTAAGTTTAAGATACGAGTCAGTGGCTGAAGACCTGTCTTTGAGAATGAAATCAGGAATCTAAATGAGTGGCATCTATTTAAGAAAACCCAGTCAGTGAAAAGATCTGGATGGGTGCATCCAGTGTCCTAAACATACTAACAATCACACTTCCGGTTTTGTAATTAAAAATCTAATCCTTCGGGCCAACCCTAGGAAAGATGTTTTTTTTTTTTTTATGATGTTTTTATGCTGCATGGAACCAGTGGTTATTCAGCAACGGGACCAACGGCTTTACGTGACTTCCGAACCACGTCGGGAGTGAACTTCTATCACCAGAAATACACACCTCTGACCCCTCACAGGAATGCCTGAGAATCGAACTCGCGGCCACCGAGGTGGCGGGCAAAGACCATACCAACCACGCCACTGAGGCGCTCTAGGAAAGCTGTTAATCAGTATCCGTGGTGGTTAAACTAAGATATACTTTGTTAGGATTTAGTTATCTAATGGGATCAATGCCAATAGAGTATCATCAACTGCTTACACAACAAGCTTTTTTTTTACGTGCCAAACTACACACACGCATACACACATATATGCACATATATATAAATGTATGTATGAATATATATCATATATAAATATTAGTATTATATATATATATATATATATATATATATATATATAATATATAATAATAATAATAATAATAATAATAATAATAATAATAATAAATAGGCTAAGAACACTATGCTCAGGAACACAGGAGTTTGCATTTCTGTGTTTCCTACTCCTCTTTACAGTGTATTAGTGAAAACTGTAATGGTTATATTACGGAATGCTCATAACTACCATCTCTTTGATCTTGGAACCTAAGGCCCCATAATCAGCAGAGTCAAAATCAGTTATTTCATGTAGTTCTATGAATTCATATCATTATTATTGTGCCTTCGAGATTCAAAAAGTATCTAAATTTCTTCATTCGTCGACGTTTAAAACAAATTCAACACAAGCACAGCTCATTCATTGCTTAAGAAAACTAAAACGATCTTATTCGTCGTGTACTACGACCAGCAATGCGAACTTCACTCTTTTTCAGTCTCCATGCAATTATTGTTGGCAGGGAAGTCGTGAGATGCCAATTAGGCTATAATCCATTATACATTTTTGTTCTTTTTTTTCCAGGCTCTAACTTAATTATAGATAAGTACGCTATCAATGGTCGTAAATTTTCGGGTGATCTTTTTCAACGTTCGTTTTGATGGTGCAAATAGATTGGTTAATTAATCCCTTGCTCATTATTTGTTTTCAAGGCTTAACTTTTCTGCGCAGGTTTTCTTTGCGCTTCTTTGCTCTCTCTTTCTTCTTTCTTTTGTCAGGCTGAGAATAGGTCGTTTAATTTTGATATGCTCTTCTGTTTATTTAGCCGCCTATTTGCAATGGCACTGATGACGCTACTTGTGTCTTACATTCTTGGTTAACTTTGGTGTTGGGAACTTGACTTCGAAATTTCTGTTCGGGTTCGGTTGATGGAGTTCCTCTGTTCACATTCTTTTATTTATTCAATTTAAAGATTGCTCGTTTAATTTTGACAATTCCTTTTCATTTGGATATACATTTCCCTTCTAATATTAAAGTAGATCCCTCAGAATTTCTAATGCTTCACGATATATACATCAGCTGTTTGTAAATGTGTTTACCTAACCTCAATGTTCGGAAATGTTTTTGGGCCCCATCAGTGATGCAATGTTTTTCTCAGCATCACTGATTGTAATATTTTTGCTCAGCCTCATTTACTGTGGGCTTTTTCACCTTATCTCAATGTTTTGGGAAAATAATTCAATTTCTTCCTCATGTGATCATCATAAACTTAAAAACAGGTTATTCGTGACACCCACTGCATAAAACAATAACTATAGCAGTCATCTTTTGAACCCTATCACTACTGATACTAAATTCTTGAATGATTTTTTCTGTATGGGCAGGAATGGTGAATTATTCCATTACAGTTCTAGAATATAGATGTTAACAGAATTCGACGGGTATTCAAGTTAACATCTCAGCTATAAACTAACAAAATATGTTAGATGTCGGGGGATGCAAAGAAGTTTTACGAGATATAATCGGGATACGACAGTAAACTACATCTAAAAGATTTGCGTATTTGGGACTGAAGGAATAAGAAGAATATTAGAAGTCATATGATGCCTTAAGGGAAAGTACGGAGATTACATATTATTATTATTATTATTATTATTATTATTATTATTATTATTATTATTATTATTATTATGCCAAATAATGAAAAATTTTGCGAGTTCGCAACATTTTTTATTATTGTGGACCCCTTAGAACTTTATATATACTCTCGCGATAGAGAGTTTTTCCCAACATTATTATCATTATCACTATAATGATTGAAAATAATGGCTATTTCAGCCGCGTTTATTTTATATAGAAGTTTCTCTATTCTTTTTATTACTGACTTTTCTTCTGTACTCAAATTGGCTCTTAAAACGCGAAATGGGAAATTCATGTAAAAGACGTGATATTTGTCAAATTGACTGCAGTTTGCATAATATATTCAATTTGACAAATACCACGTTTTTTACATGAATCCTCCATTTGGCGTTTTAGTAGCCATTTGAGTACAGAAGAAAAGTCAGTACCTAATAAGAATAGAGAAACTTCTATACAAAATAAACGCGGCTGAAATAGCCATTATTTTCAATAAAACCTGTGATAATGAAGGTCCTCTTCCAGCATATATTATTATTATTATTATTATTATTATTATTATTATTATTATTATTATTATTATTATTATTATTATTATTATTATTATTATTATTTCAGTATTCACATGCAACAAGCACACAGACCCCACACTGCTGCATTAACTGATCATGATACATAGCCAGTGATTTTTTATCGCTCTGGAGAAAACGCGAACCCGCGCGACATCTGACTGGCATGCTACGAAACTAACCACTATATCGGCTGATGATAATGAATGGGAAATGGAGACAATACCTAACACGAGAGAGTACCAGCTAGGCTTTGGGAAGAAACCGAAGAAAGCTGGATATAAGTGGAGATTTGTGGAATGTAAAGCACAGGAAGCACAAGAGTGGCGGAATTTCACAAAGGCCTCCTGTTGCTTCCCATGGGCTTAAAAGCAACGATGGCGATGAATCACTTACCACTTACGACTATAATATTGTCAAAAGCTATAACAGATAAGTACCCCAAATGCCATCATTAAACATGATTTCTCTGGCTATCCTCCAATGAATTGCTTAGAGAGTGGCATGAGAGTGGCATGTATAACCTTTTGTGGTGCATGTGCTAGGTCTAAGAAGTATTGTGTTGGCTTAATAAGACCCGCCGATGGTTATTCGCGATCCTTATCGATATAATTCACGAGACCTGATGACGGCAGCCATCTATTGTCTCTGATAGACAATCAAAATAACACAGCATTAGCCTTATTGCTCTAAAGGCGCGAAGTCATTACCAAGAACAAATAAGTGAAGAACAAACAACGTTTTCACATAGTTCTTGCTCATGCTCCCTCGCGTGACTGCGCGTAATCCTTTCTGATTGCTTTCAATAATTTTATGTCATGCTTTCGATTTGTTTCGTTTGCGCCAGACCAATGATTTTCTGTTTACAGGCAATTAAGCTGTCATATTTTACTTCTGAAGGTTGGGAGATCTTGTTGTGGTAAGGTATCAGGCTCAATGCATACCGTACTTGAGAAAGTATCGCAAAATCATCGGTGGCAATGAACATAATCTTTCATTTTTTTCTTATGTCGAACTGAAATAGGTTGGCAAATCAGACTTAACCTCTTAAAAGTATGTGATTTCACGTTTTGTTTTGCTAACTGAAGTGACGTGATTTCTATCCAGAGAGATTCCATTCGTAACTAGGTTGGTAAGAAAAAAAGCCTTAACACATTAAAAGTTCCTTGAAGGTAAAAAATGCTTTTAGGGAATTAAGTAGCGTCATCTGGCCGGCAACCACAACAACCACAATCAAGTGGTAAATATATTTTGATTTAATAGTCGTCGTAAAATGCTGTAACTAGCAATTATCAGTCATAAATATTTATTACCACAGCAGAAGATCAAAGATACAAATATTAAGCAATACGGTCAGTGACGAAAACAAAAACAAAAGGAATGATAAGAACAAAATGACGATAGAGTAATTGTTATTAGCGATTAGATATTTTCCTGTGTCAACATTAAATTCTATTGGAATCAAAATTTCAAATTATCATAACATTAATTTGGTTCTTCGATTTTCGAAATCGTTCTTTTAACTGAACCAAGTATTAAACAAACACATTTTTTTGTTTCATTGCAGATTAATCTTAGTAACCATTTCATCCCTAAATTCGGTATCTGTTGTAGCTATGTTATTTGAATAATATTTTTGGTATCATTCATTGGACGGACGCCATACAACTGGCTTTAGCGGTACATGAGCTCACATGTCCATATGAATACAACTGCAATTTATGAAACAATAATACAACGAACATCACTGGAAAAAATTTATGAAAAGAAATATTCAATCCAAGTCATTTGTTTTATTGATAACTTTGTGTATAATATTTATTTTGTTGAAGTATTCTCTTTGGGTAGAATCAACACTGACGGTGATAAATTAACTATCAATGGTAGTCTGGGATTATCATTTAGGTAAGAGCTTCTTGGGAGGCAATTGCTTTCAAGAACTAGAAATACTCTATGAAATTCATTTCAAAAAACATATATGCATATTTGTTTATAGAGTTGTGCAGGCAACACCAAGAATGATTTTTTTTACTCTGATATCCAAGGAATTCATCAAAAATGACTAACATGGACCCCCTTTCTCTTTCAGTTCAAGAAGGTCCACCTCCTAATGTCATGTCACCGCGCCCCTATAGCCCTCCTCCAACCCTCCTCCTCCCGAAAGTGCATTACCTACCGCATGTCGAATGGGTCTATTTGCGGTCGAACCAACTCTTGTTCTTCTGTTCTTACTCAGATGTCATGAATAGTAAGCCCTGACTGAAACGAAGTCACGTGGGGGTCTTTAAGGATGGCAATCGCATTGCCTTCCATCGCGAGATTAGACCTTCGTTGCAGAGCAGGTACCGATCACGTGACTTCCCCAGTTTATTACAACGCTAACACGAATATGATTATAATAAAAGTCAATGGGGCTGACTTAATTTCCCTTTACGTCCTCTTCAGTTTTGTCTTATGCTAAACAGAGGAGATGAATGGTATTGTTCGTGCACCCAGAAGCCGTATGTTTATACCGCCTAGGAATAAATTCTTTTAAGAGCTGAACCCCTCGGGTTGATGATATTTACTTCACATCATTTTGATCGTAAAGCTGAACCCCAGCTGAGATGGCAATATCGAAATCAAGACGAATTAAGCCGTAAACAGAATTATGACTGATAAGTGAAGTCACTCCAGCTGTCGAGATGACGGACACAATCTCGCAAAGAAAAACAAATGCTCAAGGAATATTATTATTGCATTGTATTATGATTGCTTAATGAAAAATGAGAAATGTTTGCGCTTTAAGAATGGGACTAAGACGATCTTAGATGTAATCGTTTTATATTCATTGGCCTTAATACCCTGGCGGTTTCTTTTTAAACTTTCTCTGGATGTACCTCCCATATGAAGGAATGTTGAGAAAACTGAAGGGATTTTTGTTATATTCATTTATGTGTAGTTCGGTTGGTGAATACTCTTTGTGACACGAGTGTTCATGACTGTAAAGAATTCTAGGAGTACACTATTATTATTTGTGTAAGAACATCATATAACTCGTTGTATAAACTAATTCCTGCACATAAGTGAATAAATGAGAATTTCACCGAGTAATTATGGATATACTGGGATTAAGCAAGAATGAATAGATTATCAACGCCACTGACGATAAACGAAAAATATTGAGAAATTTAATTCAAATCTTCAAGAAAATCAACCACCAAGAAATTCAATCACCAAATTAAATCATGTTGCATCTTCTCAAATTTTAAATCTGTTACTAACAAGTTTAAATTACGAGATCAACGACAAAACATTCGCTATTTGGAAAGATGTATGAAAGCAGTTATGGCGACTACAAATTTACTTATGCCAGTAAGATTCGTTAACATATGACACGATTTTAAAGCACTGCATAAACCCTGATTTTAAAAATTTAAGAACTTCGGTTTTTATCAGCTTTCAGGGCCCAGACTTTCATCAGAAGTTAATTATTAGGAGACTCTTATTTAAAAAAAACGGTTTGGTAGGCAAACCACACTCCATTGGGAAAGACGACTTACAATCGTCATCTTAGACAGATTAATTGATGTTGCAAAATGTTTCATCCCCTCATGTGAATTCAATTCGGGTTTATAGCTTTATTGCATTCAGTGCAATACTGAACCTTCTTTGTCTTACTGGATACACATATCTTTTAATAGCAAGGATAAGAATCAAATGTAATGTGGGTGTCTGCGAGTGTGTAAATGTTTCATTTACATTTTTACCTTCCTTTTACCTCACAATAGGCAACTTTCACAGTGTGTACCAGACGCAAGTTGGTGTAGCCCTAAGTTTGTGTAAGCCCTAACCAGTAAGATTTTATAAGTATTATTTGCATATTTTTTTTTAGGAACGTTTGGCTATTTAGTTTGCTTTCTGGCTTTATAATGGATATGATATTTAAATACATTTAATAATATCAACTGCCATCAGATTAATCATGAAGACAGTTCCCACATCAAAGAGAGAGAGAGAGAGAGAGAGAGAGAGAGAGAGAGAGAGTCCACTTAACTAAATTTAAAATTCTGAACTCATTTATTCATAAAAACAGACGGAAATCGTAACGTTAAAACGCACATAAAAAGTATAAATTTTTCTGAATCTTGTGGGAAAATATTTTGAATTTACCTAGATATAACAATATTCCAAAGTTCATCAGATCGTAGTTTCTCAGAATCACTTCAAAGGATAATTAGGATGAAATGAGCACACAATGCATAAAAAATTATGAAAACAAAAACAACTAAACATATTTTCAGCGAGTGTGCTTTGTTTTCTGAAAGAGATGAAACCACTTCAACAAAAAACTCCCAGGTTACACTAGACCTGTCAAATGTTTATGTTCTAAAGTAGCCTAAGCTGGTCTAGATTACAGAACCATCTACGAGAATATATAAACAGTTTATGAACTATAAACGTTCATAAATTTATAGTGAGATGAAGAGAAAAAAAAATCCTGAAGTAATGATAGCCAAATTATGGGATAATGTGGTCAGGTGGAGTGTTCTGATAATAGGAATCAGTCTTGAGAATGAAATATTGGTGACCAGAAAATTACCAACTATGACAGCATCTGTGATAATAATAATAATAATAATTATGATAATAATAATCATCTTAAAACTCAGCCTGTGTGTTTGGAACCCAGGCAAAACCTGTGACCCGCCAGACAACAGAAACATATTTGCTGTCAGTTCAAAGAGCGTTTTCAATTTCAGAGGCAATTAGCATCTCATTATATTCATAATCCCTCTCACGATAAACCATGAGATTAACTTCAATTGATCAGGTGTACCGCGAGCACCGTCTCATCCATGAAGATTGCTCTTGTAGTTTCAATTACGTGTGCTGCCCGGGACTGAAGGTAATTAGCTACTTTTTGGGATCTTAATGCGATCTGACTGGAGACACAAAGCGAGTTTCCTTCCAATTATGTATGTCCCTTTTTTCTCTCTCATTTAATATACGAATGTTGGATGGACAATAGAGATTAAGGAGCAGGGTTGGAAAGTATATAAAAAATGATTTAGTGCCGCAGAGTGTAATATACATTTCGATATTTCGCACGAAGATGAGTATGAAAGCATACCATGCAAAAAATATATCCCGAAATATATGCGAGGGATAATATATAAAATCGGAACCTCGAGTAACATTTCTAACAGTTTATGAGATACGACGAACCAACTGATTATCTACGTAAGCACGAACCCTTTGCTAAGCTATGTGGTCTATGACATCCGATCACGCTTGTAGTATATACGGCGTATAAAATGACCTTTGCCAAAAAGGATAAAAAGGCTGAATATGTGAAATAGAAGTTTTATCACTATTTATCAGGAGAAATGACCAAATGGTGCTTTAAGGCACAAGAAACAGCATATATAGTCCAAGGCTTGATTAATACAGCTAAAAAGAATTTATGGGTCCAGCATTATAAAGAGGAACCCTCGTAACTTATAACTTTCAACGGGATGGATGCCATAAGCAGCAAAGTAAAGTAATCTTAGAATCTTTTGTTTGATTGAACTGTCAATTACATTTAATCTGAAAGATACTTGCTTTTTTTTTTCTTTAACAGAAATTCCCAGCCCATCAGCTAGTCAGCCGGTACCATTTCATTCACGTGCAATATAATGGATATAATGAACACACGAGCACATGTTTCATAGAAATAAACTTCTGACTTACACTGGGAACGAACCTCGGTCTTCCAACTGACAGGCCAAGGCAGTACCGACTGTCCTGCCAAGGTCATGAAGGAAGATGGAACATCCAATTACATACCATGGTAGCCTGAGGGGTTTTCCTGGCAAGTTTCTGAAGCCAGGCCTATCAGCAAATTTTACCCAGCTCCCCGACCCATCAGCGAGTCAGTCAGCACCACTTCATTTGAATTACCCCTTCACCGTGAAATATGACGGAAATAAGGATCACGTGAGCTTGTGGTTCACAGAAATAAATTTTTGACTCACATTAGTACTTAGGTTCTAACTTCGAAACGTAATAGCTTTGGTAGGGCAGTACGTACCTCCTTGGCTTGCCACTTGGGGGACCGAGGTTTGTTCGTTCGCTATGTGCGATAGAAATTTATTTCTGTGGAATACGTGCTCATGTGTTCATTATTTCCACGCACACACACACACACACACACACACACACACACACATATATATATAGTATATATTTATACTATGTATATATGTATATATATATATATATATATATATATATATATATATATATTATATATATATATATATATCCTATAGTATCCAATACACTATAACTCGGCACTAACTCATACCCATGGGTGTAATTTACTCCAGAGTATCACTCGAACTATTATTAATAATGATATTTATGGATTAATATTTGTGATTATAACGAATGTAACGATATATATAGATATATATATATATATATAAGTATATATATATATATATATATATATATATATATACTCATATATATATATAAAACAGTGAACAAGTGTATCTAAACATATGTATTTAAGTAAATGTTTAATCATATAATCCTAGTAGCAAACATCCCTCAAGAAACTACCACTGTTTCCCACTGAACCCGCCACTGGAACTAAGAGGATCATCTAACACTGTAAGTAATAGCTTGTTGAACAGCGGTCTAACTCTTTGAGGATGATTGCGGAGTTTCTACTGCTCTGGAAATGAAGACGAATTGGCCATAACGTTTACTAACTTAATTACAAACATTGCTCAGTCGGAAAGGTCGAGGTTTGTTCTTAAAGGCCCCGTGTTTGCTACAGGGTAATGCAAGGACCGCCTTTCTCTCTCTCTCTCTCTCGCTCTCTCTCTCTCTCTCTCTCTCTCTCTATTTCTGTTTATTTTTGGGTTGATTCTGTGACACTATGCAATAATAAACTTGTCTAGGAAAGTTTAACTAACTCTTCATGTTTACATATACAGCATTCATATATTATATACATTATATATATATATATATATAATATATA
Source organism: Macrobrachium nipponense (assembly GCF_015104395.2). Classification (NCBI taxonomy): domain Eukaryota; kingdom Metazoa; phylum Arthropoda; class Malacostraca; order Decapoda; family Palaemonidae; genus Macrobrachium; species Macrobrachium nipponense. The sequence goes on from NC_061107.1 coordinate 92,218,001, forward strand.
TATATCTATATATATATGTATATATATATATATATATAAAATATATATATATATATATATATACGTATATATATGTATATACATATATATATATATATATATATATATATATATATATATATATATAATATATATATATATATATACTCACACACACACACGCACACACATATATATATATATATATATATATATATATATATATATATTATATATATATATATATATATATGTCGGGTGTGTAATTTATGGTCTTGCTTTCCGTTTTGATGAAATTTCCAGAAATCCATGTTAATACCAAAATTATTGTGATTTTTGTTTGGCTATTATTCGTGCTAATCGACGTCTTAAGAGAGAGAGAGAGAGAGAGAGAGAGAGAGAGAGAGAGACGAACCACCCAAAAGAAAACGAGACCATAGAAAGCCTTGTAACTCATGTCGTGTTTACTTTTACATTCTATTATGATGAATGAGAAAAAGAAAAAAAGGAAAAAAGAGGAAATGCCTCATTATGGTTGTCTTAGGCGGAAGGCTTTGTAATGAAAGTTGAGAGTCAATAACTTAGTGAAAGGACATAATTTATAGTTATTACTGACTACTGGTTTCAGTCCATCACGACTTGGAAATGCTCCCTAGCCCCACAACATGAAACCGCCCCCCCCCCCCCTCCACATACCTACTCCTCTTGCTACTCTGCGTCATCAGGTCACTGGTGCACATGAACGTGTGGACGCTTCTCATGGGTTTTATAATTGATGTTTAGGTAGTCATGCACGCACACACACACACATTGGTTTGCGTGGCACTGTGTTCTCAAAGCAAATGTCATAAATTATGGAAAGTATTCATTACCGGTTTGAATTCATAACAGTCTGGTTCTGAGTGCTTTGTTCGATCTTTTTCCTAATGAGATATACTCATTATAGATAATCAGATATCTGGGTAGCTTAGGATGACCATGTTTCAGAATAATTGTAATCAATTCATGGTATTATTGCTAATTTATGGAAAGTCGTGTTGCGGCCTTAATACCATTCAGTAACTTATAGCGGTAATCATCATAGATTATGACTGGATTATGACTGTAATTGCGCAGTAGTCGTGGTTTAAAAATGGTATAAATGTAAAGAGAAGAAAAACAGAGAATAAGGTGGAGCAGAAAATGCAAAAAAAAAAAAAACCCCGACAAATAAGTAAAAGAGGCTTTACAAGAATACTAAGGAATGTAAAGATAGGAATGTATTGAGTAATCGATTGGTGAGCTAGGACAAGTAAAATATATTTTTTAGAGTTAAAAACAAATGGAAAGATATTATCAACAAAATGACACTTATGCATTTCTTTTAAATGATGAGACTTTCTCTAATATGAATTAATGTTAAAGAGGTTGCCGTAACAGAGAAAACAATTCAAAAACTGGCGTAGTTTTCTCATGTGACGAAAGATGGAAGAAGAAAAATTGGCAATATGAGCATATATTTTGCATGTGCTTGCAGTGGATGAGGTCAAGGAGAATAGAAAAAAAAAAAGATGCCTGACTCGTAAACCAATATAAGCGTTCGAGAGAAATGCTTTTACACGCCGTGGAAATCTAAATGCAAGCAGTTCAGAGGCAAATGTTGCAGCAATGAGCTTGTCTCGATTGTAATGTTGCTCCTGAGTAAACAATTGCGGTAACAAAAAGGTGTTTTCGATCATGGGGATCTTCAGATTACATAGATTTAGGGTAAAAATGGCAAAGAATCTCGTTATATCTTTATCTGAAGCCGCCCACATTTTATGAGAAATAGTGTGGAAAATTTTGAAAGACAAATACAAATTTGGAGAGATACGCGCGCGCGGGAACGCACGCACACACACACCCATATATATATATATATATATATATATATATATATATATATATATATATATATTATATATATATATATATATATTAACGGTAAGCGTTGCTACAATTGGGTTTTATGTTGCTGGCACGAAACTTTTTTTTTTTTTTTTTTTTTTTTATTTACCTAGCCCAAATAAACAAGCCTACCTAAACTAGACAACGGGTTTCCTTGCTACTCCTGGTAACATTATGAAATATATTATCTTGATGAAGAATGCTGAAGAATCCCTTCATGCTCATATATTTACTCATAGATGTTCCTTAATGTTACCTAACTTGTTAATCAGTAACACAAATAATGGTGCTTGCATAACATAATAAGAAAAACAAACGAGTTTCTGGAAATCTTCGTCATTTTAGCGGTTCCCTCTGTAACGTCTCTCTCTCTCTCTCTCTCTCTCTCTCTCTCTCTCTCTCTCTCTCTTCCCCGACAATTTTCTCGCTTGCATCCATAAACCTACCCACCTGGGTATACATCTCTGCCCACCCAGAGTCCAGCAGGTAACCCGATTCAATCCCCGTTGCTAAAAGCATAATGTGAAACGAAGGTGATATGAAATCTAATAAACGCACGGCATGAAGAATTGCACCTGAATCAAAAATGATGATAGTGCTTCCCGCAATCATCGTCTCGGATACCGGTGTTTAAATATTCATGAGCTGAGGGAGAACTATTAAAATATGAAAATTAGGTGTCTGTTAAAGGACGAGATTAGCGCTTTGTCCAGCTCATGAAGATGCTCTGGGGAAAAGATAATGAAGAATCGAGAGGAACGTAACAGTCATGTTCTCTTGTTTCTTTTTTTACTTTCTTTTACTAGCTGCCTCTCTATTCTTCTTCATCTTCTTCCTCCTCCTCTTCTTCTTCTTCAGCCTAGATTTTCTCCTTCACTCCAATTATGAATTAAGGAAAAAGATTCTCAACTGCATTAATTTCACATCTATTTTTTATCCTTCGTGTTCTTGACTGAAGTCAAGATTCCTCTGTTTCCTTCAGGCTCGACCCTGCTACTGCTTCACTTCAATAACAAAATAATAAATACAAAAAAAAGGTGACAACTAAATTCATTCAGCTCCTCTTTCCATCCTCCACAGTCTCGCTTCAGGCCGTGATTCATTCGTAGACACGAAACAGATGCTGAATATTCATATTTCTCTCCCCGTCTCTCTTTCACCCCCGATCATTACTTCAGGTCTAGTGTTTCTCTTCATTCCACTTCAATTCGCTGGATTTCTGCAAGGTAAAGAGAGAGGGACTCCTGAAAGAGAATATTTCAGGATATCCATTCATCCCTCTGCTGCTCTCTCCTTTCTCATTTCCTTTCTTGTCTATTCACGTCCCATTCCGAAAAATTCTCTTCAGATATTGATTCATCGCGAGATGACGAATCATTTCTAAACCCTCCTTCTTGAGTCTGTTATTAATCATTGTCATCATCTACTACACTTGCGGTTTTCCTCCTTATTGTAATTCCATTCAGAAATTCCTTTTATTTGCCGCATATTTACAAGTCCCTTTGTATCTACCACTTTCCATCCACACAAAGATGCGCAAACACACCACCTTTTATTTTGCTACGTCAAGATGTGAGAATGAACTGTTAGCTGTTCTCGACCTTTTATTTGCTTTCTTCCTGATTAACCCTCCCTTGGGTATGCAGTCGTTTACTTGGGGGAATAAAATCTTTGTATCAAGAGAGATTCAGCAGCAAACAATTTCGAACCTCATCTAGGAATCAGATTTACCCATTTTGATTTTAACGTATAGGTATTTGTATAGTTTTGATGTGCCTTAAAATGTGTATCAATGTCTTCACCGTATAGAATTACCCTACTATGCTCTCTGCAGGTAAGGAGTCGTTAACTGAAGCCTATTTATGAGACTGAGAAATTCTGAAATCTTTGCGTATGGTGCCTTCTTATCTAGGATGGAACTGAGATAGAAGTTGAATTTGCAAGTCATATATATATATATATTATATATATATATATATATATATATATATATATATATATATATATATATCATTCGAGCGACAAATGTCCTTTAATATCTGATTCGCTCTACCTCGGAATTGATATAAACTTATAGCTCTTCTCTGCTGGCCGACTCGATAGCATCACTGCCCGTTTCTGATTTCGTTTCCCGTCCACTGGACGGTGGTTCGATCACATGAGGGGACGAAATTATTATCAACTAAAAATTCACCTTCGGTACATATATCAAAATATATCAATTCCGAGGTAAAGCGAATTAGATATTAAAGGACATTTGTAGCTCGAATGATTTATATGAATCACGGTGATGTGATAAGTATTCATAACAAGGCTATGTTGGTCAAACGCTCGAATCGGCTAGCATGGTTGAGGGGGTTTCATATCGATTCTAATTACGAAAACACCGAGATCGACAGTGATTTGTAACGGTCAGAATCGATATAAACTTATAGCCTCTCTGCTGGCCGACTCGATAGCGTCACTGTCCGTTTCTGTTTCTTTGTCGTTTCCCGTCCACTGGACGGTGGTTCGATCCCATGGGGAGACGAAATTATTATCAACTAAAAATTCCCCTTCCCCTTCGGTACATATATGAAAATATATCAATTCTGAGGTAGAGCGAATTAGATATTAAAGGACATATTATGTAGCTCGAATGATTTATATGAATCACGGTAATGTGATAAGTATTCATAACAAGGCTACGTTGGTCAAATGCTCGAATCGGCTAGCATGGTTGAGGGGGTTTCATATCGATACTAATTACGAAAACACCGAGATCGATGGTGATTTGTAATGGTCAGAATCGATATAAACTTATAGCCTCTCTGCTGGCCGACTCGAGAGCGTCACTGTCCGTTTCTGATTTTGTTTCCCGCCCACTGGACGGTGGTTTGATCCCATGGGGTGACGAAATAATAATAATAATAATAATAATAATTATTATTATTATATATATATATATATATATATATATATATATATATATATGTATATATATTATATATATATATATATATATATATATATATACATATATATATATATATATATATATATATATATATATATATATATATATATATATATATATGATATGATAGTAACTAAACAAAAGCAGAGAACAGTGCTAACAGCAACATAAAGTTACCGTTGTAGGCGTTGTCGTTTTCAAGGGCCTGCATGTGACAAATTTTTTGGACCCTTAATTAAGCGGAACTTTTTTTCCTCTGCTGCCTATTATCGAGCCATCATGGGGCATATTATCATTTCAGTGAGACAGGTATTATGGCTGGTCAATGCCGTGAGAAAGGAGACAATGGTGGATTCATTTTCTGAAAGTTTCCTTGCTGACTAAGACAACTGATTTTCCAGTTTTAATTAGGGCATCATTAAAAGGCTACGTTCCTTCATTTCGACCTGAGACGAAGTGAAAGCTCTTTTTGAGTCCAAGGTGATGTTCAATTTTCTTTCTCTTCCCTTTCCGCTTTTTATAGATAGCCATCTCCCTCTCAGACGTCCACATCATCATTAATGTCACCATTGATGTCCCCTTTGATGACTTCGTTTTGCCATAATTGATGGGCCGATGAAAAAGAAGGGGACACTGTCATTGGGGTTTGGGAACGCCGCTACGTCATCAGCGTCCATCAAAGTTTTAGACTAAGAGGGGTTGCCTGTTACGGAAGAATCTGAGGTTAGTGAGCCGGAGTTTCACCTTTTTGCTCCTTTCTAAACTGATTTTCTAATTAATAATAATTTTCTTATGGTTAATCCTCAAAGTTCTTTTCTCTTGTGTCCTGTACAGTTGCATATCTCTTCAGCCTTTCGATATTGTAAATCTATTTCAATTTTCCTTTCATTTTTTCTCTGACGGATTAAAACAGTTATGGCTTCTAAATTTCTTTTCTCTTTCTTCTAATATATATCCACGCGCAGCTTCAAACAACTCGCCAAACATTTTCTTATAATTATGCGTTCTTTCTATTTTCCTGTTTGCTTTTTTTCTTTTTTCCTATATGCTCTCTTAAAAGGAGTTGCACTATGAATCAATTGTTACGAGAGGGTGGAAAGTAAGCTGGAAGAAAGAAAATATGAAGGGAGGTAGAGTAAAAGAAACGAAAGGATTGCAGCTATGGGCCAAAGGAACGCTGCACAGAACCTTAATTAAGAACGTAGTTTTGTCGATGGACAATGTAACAAGTCTCACCTCTTTTCACAATGATTAAACTATCAAACAGGTGGGAATCTAATTGCCCTGGTATGGCAGAACTCAAATTGAGTGTACTTAACGAACCAATTCGGTGGTTGTTGCAGGTCTGAAGGTTTGATTGTGGGTGGGGGTCCTCCGTCACAGCCCTATTGTACTACCAGCTTCGAAGCAATCATCCAAATTCCCGAGGGTTGTTCTCATGGTCAAGATCGAGATGCATAAAAAAAAAAATAACAGGCAGGCGACTTAATTCGAAGTAAATTAAATGCAATTTGAAAGCAACCCATTCAATTTTTGTGAGTGTGTGTGTGTGTGTGTGTGTTGAGTGTGCTTGTGGTTGTAGGTCGGTACTGCTGAGTTCCTGTAGTATCAAAAGAGGCAATATGAAGTTTTTTTTTTTTTTTTTTAATCATGATACTATTGTATACAAATTTCAAAGCGAGTTATATCTTCAGGTCACAGTTAGGAAACGCTTACTTTAATATGCGCTATAATAACATAACTCGTTGTTGAATTTGTTGTGAAGATATTAATCATGAAATTAAATGAAAATGAATATGATAATGATGGTTATGACAGTGGAAGTAAACTGAATAACTTTAGCCTACAATAACAGGATTATGAGATTCATTACATTAAATCGTCCACCTCAATAGAAGCAATTCAGTGATTCAGGATTATTTGTATCGATGACTTATTGGGATTAACTTGGGATTAACAGCCATTGGTATTATTGGAAACCAGCCGTATTTAATGAATCTAAATATTTATAAAAATAAATTATACATAAAGCATCAATTAATCACTTGAAACTCAGATTAAAAAAAAGAAAAAACAATGATCCACTCAACTCATGAAAACTTGATTTTCAAAGACAATCTACTTGATTAACTTCCAAACGGTTTGCCTGGCAAATTTGTATACTACCGTACAGATTTTGTATACTACCGAACAGATTTGTACACTACTGTCCTGATTTTGTAAATTACCTTACGGATTTTGGACATTACCGTTGAAGATTTTGTATATTACCTTACAGATCTTGGACGTTACCATATCAGATTTTGGACGTTACCGTACAATATTTGGTCATTACTTTATAGATTTTGAATATTACCCTTACAGATTTGGACGCAACCTATCAAATTTTGGACGTTACCGTACTGATTTTGGATATTACCCTACAGATTTCGGACATTATATTAAAGTTTTCGGACGTTGCTGTATAGATTTTGGACATTACCTTACTTATTTTAGACGTTACTATAGAGATTTTGAAAGTACCGTAAAGATATTAGACATTACCTTAAATTTTTCGAACGTTGTTGTACACATTTTGGATTTTACCTTACAGATTTTGGACGATATTATGCAAATTCTGAACGTTACCACAGAGGTTATGGATGTTTGCCTTGCAGATTTTGGACGTTAACTTATAAGCTTTGGACGCT
>NC_061107.1:92232275-92239775 GCF_015104395.2 Macrobrachium nipponense
TTATAAACGTCACGTGTAGGCATAATATATTCCCCAATAGTGTTAGTTATTCCTTTTTTTTTTTTTTTTTTATTACATTGGTTCCTTGTACATATCTGCTCTGGTGGTCTGTGTGATATATATATATATATAATATATATATATATATATATATATATATATACTATATGTATATATATATACATGTATATATATGTATGTGTATATATATATAATATATATATATATATATATATATATATATATATATATATATAATATATATATATACATATATATATACTATATGTATAATATCATAGCACATGTATATATATGTATGTGTGTATATATATATATATATATAATATATATATATATATATATATATATAATATAAATATATATATATATAATCTATATATATATATATATATATATATATATATTCTCTCGTCGGAAACAAAACCCAGTTTCCTTCAGCCTTTTATTTGTTGTTAAATCCATTGAATTTTAGGAAAATTGCTAAAATAGGAATAGTTACAGTACTGGAAAAATGAAATTGCGATGGGTTTTTCATTCCGCATCTGGACTTTTTGCCATTTTATAAATTTTATTTATTTTACTCTTGCTCTTGTGGGGAGGGTGCAAAAAAAAAAATAAAATAAAAAGTATTTTACAGCATTTGTTTGCCAAGAACGTAATTTTTTAAGAATTTATAAATCCCTATAGTGGGTGTATATGGAATATTTATATCGTGAAATCATGATATAGTGACATGATGAACAAAATATAATAACATCATCCGTTTATCTTCAATTGTATGTTTTTTTGCTTTATTTCCCTAAGGTTCATAAATTATGTAAAGGCAAAAGCCTAAGTGGAAGAAACAAGATCTTAATTAAGTGAGAGAGAGAGAGAGAGAGAGAGAGAGAGAGAGAGAGAGAGAGAGAGAGCATCTCATGCAAGTGCTGTCAATAAACCGATATTGCACTGGAAAGAGAGGGAGAGAGAGAGAGAGAGAGAGAACGGCCAATTTAATGGAAACTCTCTGTAAGCTAATATACTAGGTCAAGATAGGACAGACAGATAGACAGACAGACTGACAACGAAGAACCAATGTAATAAAAAGAAAATAATAAAAATAAAAAAGGAATATTGCAGCGATAAACTAACACTATTTGAATGATTATATCCGGACACCTGGCGTTTATAATCCAAGAAGCAGCTCTGACGTTCTAACCCCCTTTTGTGTTCTCAGTGAACTGAGGGAATCGAATTTAAGAACTTGGCCCATCGCCATGGAACGTCTCCACCAGTTTGAGCGGAAAACCTCGGTTCATTTTCCGTGAATCCAGAAACCTCAGAAACTCGTTATCAGCGGAAAACCTGGGTTCATTTTCCGTGAATCCAGAAACCTCAGGAACTCGTTATCCCAACTCATTCAAAGTTGCATCAAAAGGAAGACGAATCTCAAGGTGAAATTTTGTAAAGAAACGTTTAAAGCTAAGTAAAAATGAAAAGAAGGAAAGATTATTTCTGTAAAAGTAAAAAATGCGTAGTCCTTTCCTTCCCTAATCCACAGGCCTTTTCTTGAAATTTCTGATTACCAATCTCTCTCTCTCTCTCTCTCTCTCTCTCTCTCTCTCTCTCTCTCTCTCACTCTACTGGATTTTGGTGGCGCTTCCCTTTATTGGTCTCGTTATGCCAGTCTTTTGTGTCTCTCTTCGCCATGATATTGGTGGTGTATCCATTATTGGCCTCTCTCTCTCTCTCTCTCTCTCTCTCTCACACACACCCACACAGTTGCCTGATCTCTGAACTTAAGGCTATGACTTGAGATCGATAGGGAATGGAGAATGGATAAAGCGTAAAATCCCGCGCTAACGCGAAAGTAGAATCTTTTTATGAACAAAATAATAATTGTTATTAGTTTTAATATCTGCGGTATTCATAATAATAACCGTGTTTATCATATGCTATTTAAAGTATTTTTTTTCTTCTGTGTTATCAAAAATAGTGTTAACTTTACCATTCTTAATTTTTTACTTCCTCACTACCAAGATCGTCGTTTTCATTGGATTCTTCTTGTGAACTGAATAATAATAATCACATATCCAAATCTCTGCAATATCGGTCACAATAATGGTGCTTTTCATAACATCTTTAACGTAATTGTTTTATTCTGTGTTATAAAAAAAGATGAATTTTACATAGAAAAATTCATATATATATATATATATATATATATATATATATATATATATATATATAATAATATTATATATATATATATTATATAAATTCTTGGTATTATCCCCGCGTTCATTGCACACTTACCTAAAAGTCTGGTTAATTTTTTTGATCTATGCTAAGTTCCTTACGTTCATCGTCGTCATATGTCAAAATTTTTCAGTATTTCATTTTATTCTTTGTTTCCTTTTCCACGCTAATAAAAGCACCTAAACACTTCATCTTAACTTCCTTCTCTTTTTAGTTTTCTGTTTCATTCCCCCTTCCTATCGAACAGTTTCCCGAAAGCTTTCTGTATTGATATATCTTTAAATATATGTCCGCATATGCATGACTGTGGATTTGTTTCTCCATTATTAAGTTTTATTATTATTTTTATTTTATTAATTATTTTTTTCTTCTGTCTATCATAGTCATCCTATTTGACCGGGTGGTTTTAAAGTGTGGGATTCCGGGTTGCATCCTGCCTCCTTAGGAGTCCATCGCTTTTCTCCCTATGTACGCTGTTTCTAATAGCATGCTCTTCTGCATGAGTCCTGGAGCTACTTCAGCATATAGTTTTTCCAGGTTCCTTTTCAGGGATCTTAGGATCGTACCTAAAGTCCCTATGATTATGGGTGTAATTTCGACTGTCATATCCCATATCCCTCTTATTTCTATTTTTACGTCAATTATTCTTATTATTATTATTATCGCCATCTTGCCATCATGTATAGGATCTCAGTACCTTCTAATCCAGATACATCTTCCCTCTCTAATACAGCCATTAGCATAGATCCTATGTCTTCATCACTGAGTATATAGTACAATGTTTTTTTTATTGAAAGTAAGTTCTGTTAATATTTAGGCTGTAATGTAAGGGGCATAATTCAATTTGGACAGTCGGTGAACGTGATTCTCACGACAAGTGAGCGTGCTAAGGTATATCCTCAGAAATATTATCTAATATGTCTGCGTATGTACTATGTACGCGTATACGTGCGTATGAGTGTGCGGGTTTATGTGTCCACCATTACAGGGCAGAGCAAAAAAATTCTTGTGGAATTTGTCCACTCCGACTATATACGTAACGTTGGTAAAATAAATAATATATATACCCAAGTCCGAGCAATAATTGTTTCTCGTCAGTTCACAACAGGAATTAAAGTTAAATGCTTCCTTTCATTAAAGCACGCATTTACTACAAACAGCTGTGGTGTTTGTAGTTAATTTTGACATCAATCGCTGAAAATGTTTTGATTATAATAGTTAATTCCATAGACACACGGAATGTTTTTCCAAATCAGTCAGGCAATCGGTTTTATTTTCTCTTGAGATATATTTATTTGTAGATTTCCCTTAGGTAAGGAAATAAATTTGCCTGTATGTTGTAATCGCGTGTGGATATTCAATTCTCTCTCTCTCTCTCTCTCTCTCTCTCTCTCTCTCTCTCTCTCTCTCTCTCTCTCTCTCTCTCTCTCTCTCGCACAAGTCCTTAATTCTTTAAATTCTTTAACTTATTTTTTTCTTGGGTTACGATGAAAATTTCGGCATAGTTGATCTTTTATTTCAGTTGAGCTGTGACCGAAGCTTGTTACAACCTATTATTACCTGCAGAAGTAGTTGTCCAAAAGAAGAAAACTCTACTCTTCTTGTCATTAAAGGGAGTGCTACAGTCATTTTACTCTTATTAATATTCAAATGCCTAGTGTTACTGTCTTTTTTTTCTTTTTGGCTTTCCAGTTGCATTTTACGCGTAAGGAAAGTCAAATGCTATTTTAGGCTGAGGTTATTTATTATATTAGTATTATTTCTGTGTCGTTGCCTTAGAACCAAATTCAGATAGCAGTTTTAAATGATATCATTCTTGTGAGTCACATTATATATTTCTCTTCTTGTATCTTTCACTAACACACACACACACACACACACACACACATATATAATATATATATATATATATATATATATATATATATATATATATGTTTATATATATATATATATATATATATATATATATATATATATATATATATATGTGTGTGTGTGTATATATATAGGCTACATGGGTGTGTATGATATTCATTTCTTGTCATAAGGGTCCAAAATGGACTTTCTGTCTGAGTTCGACCATTTTCCCCTAAGTTTTATTTGTGAACACATTTTGAAAGAGGAATGAACAGACTTTCGAAGCTTCGACCCAGCACGAATTATTATTTGCTTACTCTACGAAAGGTGCAATTTCAGCCACAGTAAAAATATCATAAAAATTCTGCATTCATAAATATTCAGAGGCAAATGCCGCCATGAATCTTACACAATACTACAACTAACATTTTTTATGTATTAAGAAAGTTTCTTTTTTTTTCACTATTTAAAAGTTATTTTCTAACGAATGTCTTTTTTTATTTGTGTTTAATTTTCAAATTGAATCATGTAATATATATATATATATATATATATATATATATATATATATATATATATATATATATATATATATATATATATATATATTTATATACATACATACATACACTCGCATGCACATACACACACACACACACACACACACACACACATATATATATATATATATATATATATATATATATATATATATATATATATATATATACATATATATATATATATATATATATATATGTATGTATATATATACATATATATATATATATATATATATATATATATAGATTGGGTGGAATAATAAATTGATTTTTCAAGCGTGACAATATCTAAATCGCAACCTCCCTCTTTCTATTTATCTATCTATCGATCTATCTATATGTCTGTTACTCCACTTATCTATCTACCTATATCTCCCTCTTTCTCTTTTGTTTATCCGCGGTAAAAGTAACCATCTTGTAAACTTAACTTGAAAATGACCAACATCAATAGATGAACGATGCAAAAAAATCTTCCTATTCTGAAACTGCTTGCTGTCTTTTTTATTCATTTCCTCATAATTGCGGAGAGGCGCATGCGCCTTGCGCACCTTATTATTTGTACGGAAAAGTGTTCCTCGCGGACTTATTTACATGTCCTATTTACTCGTAAATAACCTGTTTAACAAGGAAATGATAGGCTGTCTGCGGTTTATGCCGGCATAATAATGCCTTTTGTCAGAGCAAGGCATAGCCGGTCGCGAGATAGTTTTTTCTCTTTCTCTCTCTTTTTTGGTGTGTGTGTGGGGGGGGGGGGGGGGGGGGGGGGGGGGTGCCCGGGCATTTAGGTCTCTCCACGGTTATGCAGCTTCCAGAGGCCTTAGAGCAGACAGTCAGACAGTCGGCCAGTCAGCCGTTCAGTCGGTAGCAGCCATAACACTTTTTTCCTCTTTTTCATCGTCGGGAGCTGAATACTTAGACACTTTCATCACCCGCCTTTGAATATTTATGAAAGGTTTATGGACGTCGTCCTGAAAGAGACCGGGCGAATTGGCCTGGGGAATTATTTTCTTCTTCGATAGCTACGCTCCTTTCTCTACCTCCCACTCCATTCCCACTTCCTCCTCCTCCTCCTCCTCCCTCCTTCCTACCTCCTTCTTCCTCCTCCTCCTCCTAGTGCTACTTCAGCAATTAGTAATACACCTCCGCCTCCATCATCTAGAGTCTAGACCTTCTTTTGTTATCTTTACTCCTCAGCCTCCTCTTTCTACTTCTTATTATTCACTTAATCCTCCCATTCCTCCTCAACGTCTAATTCATCTCCTTTTCCATCTCGTTCTCTTTCTCTAGATTTCGAAGGTGAGCAAGAAAAGTGCAAGAAATGAGAGGAGAAAATAAATAAAGACAAAATAGTAGCTAAAAAATAAAAAAAAATACAAGAATGTAGCCGTTAAGTAGACGAAATGGATCATAATTATGAATATGCAAACAGGAATAACTAAAGGAAGCAGTAGATATGAAAAAGGTATATATATATATATATATATATATATATATATATATATATATATATATATATATATATATATATATATATATGTAAATACATATATATACATATATATATATATATATATATATAAATATATACTATATATATATATATATATATATATATATATTATATATATATATGTATATATATATGCCATATATATATATGATATGTATATATATATATATATATATATATATATATATATCCAGGTTGAAGAGGTAAAGGCATGTCTTTCACTAGTATCGTTTATTACGCCAACGTTCACATCACATGATGCATGCTCAGGGCTGGAAATTATAGTATATAATTTCCAGCCTTGAGGATGCATCATGTGATGTGAAAACGTTGGCGTAATAAACGATACTTGTGATAGACATGCTTTTACCTCTTCAAACCTGGATGATGGTCGGGTCTGCTACCCTATGATTCTTATATATATATATATATATATATATATATTATATATATATATATATATATATATATGTATATATATATATGTATATATATATATATATATATATATATATATATATATATATATATATATGGATATTTGGATAGCGTCACTGACTGTCCTGATTTCGTCCCCGTCCACTTGGACGGTGGTTCGATCCCATGGGGGGACGAAATTATTATCAACTAAAAAATTCCCCTTCGGTACATATATGAAAATATCATTTGGGAGGTAAAGTGAATTTAGATATTAAAGGACATTTGTAGCTTGAATTGATATATATATATATATATATATATATATATATATATATATATATATATATATAAAATATTTCTTTGGAAGGAATGCTATTATCAAAGGGAAATGCTATCTCTGGTCCCATCGTCGTGAATGGATGGTGTCATTAGGGGTGATTACCAGGGGCCCTTAAGTACGATACCTGACCTTTCAGAACGGAGGAATGCAAACAGTAATAGCACAGACTGACCTAAGCAGTATTGTTGCGTCGGAACCCTAATCATCCTAACTACTCAGTGGAAGATTTTCCAGAAGTAACTCCTAATTAAGTTATTTCACTTTTAAGGGTGTTGCTACTAATGTATGAAAAGATTGTGAATTCTTAACTGGAAAAAAAAATAATAGAGGAAAAAAAAAAGAAATATCAGTGGCATATTCTCTCACGGGAATTCAGTATAATTGTTTTGATGTTGTTTGCACCTCGGTGTTTTGTTTCAGTCAGAATTAACAAGCACTTTTCGTTATCGAATATAACCAAATAAATCAAGGCCGTATTTACTGTCGACACTGCGAGTTAGCTCATAACCTATATTCTCACTTGCTCATACATCTTACAAACACAC
>NC_061107.1:92244775-92252275 GCF_015104395.2 Macrobrachium nipponense
ACAATCTTGAAACTTGCTGTCAGAAGAAATATGATTTTAGTGACTTGCAGCTGCCTCGGGGTTTAGAACTCTCTCTCTCTCTCTCTCGCATGATGGAGGTTTAGCGCGTGTCCTGCCCAGAGCGTCGGTGATTAAAAATCTCACTTGGTAAAAATCAGCCCCAAAAATTGTTTTTAAGTTTTTTTCAGTTATCAAGAAAAGGAAGTCGAATTTAAGATTTTTTGTTAATCATTTGCAATGTTTTAGCAGTTGTTTATTTATTTTCTTACTCCATTTACAATAGATTAAGGAAATGGTAACAACAGCAATGAAATAATAATTTTTCTCAATATTAGAGCTCCAGATTATTTTTATTATTATTATTTGGAAGAAGACTCTCTTTCAAACATATTATGTTAAAAAGGATGACTGTGTTATCGAATTAATTTTATATTCTAACTTAGCTATTCTTCTTATTAATCGCTTTTCTGGCTCAGCAATATTATTTAATAACTGGCCAATATTCATTCTGGTGTTTAATAGAAAGGATGCGCGAAATTGACCAGTTATTGAAAAATAATATCGCTGAACCAGAAAAGCGATTAATAAGAAAAATAGAAAAGTTATCATATAAAATTAATTCGCTAAACACAGCCGTCCTCTTTAACAGAATATTATGATGATAATAATAATAATAATGATAATAATAATAATAATAAATATTAATAATAATTATTATTATTATTATTATTATTAGTGGAGAAAATATCCACAACTATGTATTAGAATACTATGGTGATGTAATAATAATAATAATGATATTCATTCTGGTGTTTAATAGAAAGGATGCTCGAAATTGACCAGTTATAGAAAAATAGTATCACTGAACTAGAAAAGCGATGATAAGAAAAATAGAAAAGTTATCATATAAAATTAATTCGCTAAACACAGCCGTTCTTTTTAACAGAATATTGTGATAATAACAATAATGATAATAATAATAATGATAATAATAATAATTATTATTATTATTATTATTAGTGGAGAAAAAAATCCACAGTTATGTATTAGAATATTATGGTGATGTAATAATAAAACCAATAATATAATAATAATAATAATAATAATAATAATAATAATAATAATAATAATATAATAATAATAATAATAATAATGATAATAATCTGTTAAAAAGAGTGGCACCATTAAAGCGCGTTGATTTTATTTATTGTTTTTTCTATGTTTTCCTTACAATTCACTTTTCAGGCTCAGCGATGTTTCTGAGTAACTGGCCAATATTCATATTGGGAATTTCCAAAAAATTATAAATGCTGAAGGTAATTTTTTTTTAGAACAGGATATTAGGTCCAGGTTAATCAGGGGTCGTCGTCAGTGCCGGTATTATTCCGTAGGCGTAGTTCAGTTCGGGGCCGGGGTCGTCTTCGGTTTAAGGGCTGGTATTGGTGCTGGTATAGCTGGTATCATGTGACGTTTCGAACTTCTCGCATGTCATCTTCGGACGAGTCGTTTGAAGAGACTGTAGCAAGAAAGTCTGTGGGGCGGTATTTATAGCGGCTGCGGACCTTAGAGTTGCATTCTCATTGTCGGGGGCCGGTCTTGGGTTGGACGAAGTTGTAGATCTCGCCTCGAAGGTCTCGGTGATTCTCTCGTGCGAGCGCCACAGTAGTGTGCCTGGGGATGAACGGCAGGAATTCCGTCCGTAGCAGGAATCCTATCATCCCATGGGGGCTCCTGATTATCTGGTATTGTCGGGGGGTCGTTCGCTGCTCTCCGGGTGGCGGTGGGAAGGAGAAACGTTTCTTGGGTGATGTCGTTCATCCCCAGGCACACTACTGTGGCGCTCGCACGAGAGAAATCCCCGAAGACCTTCGAGGCGAGATCTACAACTTCGTCCAAGACCGCCCGACCAATGAGAATGCAACTCTAGGTCCGAGCCGCTATAATACCTCCCCACAGACTTTCTTGCTACAGTCTCTTCAAACGACTCGTCCGAAGATGACCTGCGAGAAGGTCGAAACGTCATGTGATACCAGCTATACCAGCACCAATACCAGCCCTTAAACCGAAGAGACGACCCCGGCCCCGAACTGAACTGCACCTACGGATTAATACCGGCACTGACAACGACCCCTGATTGACCTGGACCAAATATCCTGTTCTAATAAAAGATTACCTTCAGCATTTATAATTTTTTGAAAATTCCCAATATGAATATTGGCCAGTTACTCAGAAACATCGCTAGATCCTGAGAAGCGGATTGTAAGTGAAAATAGAAAAACAATATATAAATCAACCCGCTTAATTCTGCCATTCTTTTTAACAGTATTTGCCTAAAAGAAGGATCTTCTACCAAAATAATAATAATAATAATAATTATTTTATTATTATTACTATTATTATTATTTTTATTCATTATATTATTATTATTATTATTAATGGAGAAACAAATCCACAGATATGTATTGGCACATATATTTGTTAAAAATAAGATCTACCAAGAGCTTTCGGGAATCTGTTCCACCCCCATTTTAAATATGTAAACATATGTACCAATATAACTGTGGATTTGTTTCTCCGTGTCAAGACTGATGCCCTTTATTATTATATTATTATTATTATTATTATTATTAGTATTATTATTCTACGATGATGATGATGGAAAGCCAGCAAGATTCATTGAAAAAAAACCTGCGGAAACCACGTCAGGCCTTTCGTTTTATGTTTAACTTGAACGTTAATTATCACTTTATAAGTTTCGTGCTCCTATTCAATTTATTAAATGCCAGTTGGGTTGCATTATATGTCATTAGTTTATGACGATTGCAACGATATCATACTTCCGGATTTCGAAATTGTCTTCCAACAGGAATTTAACAAACATACGATAGACAGGTTTCTTTACATGTAACGTATATTATTATTATTATTATTGTTATTATTATTATTATTATTATTATTATTATTATTATTATTATTATTATTATTATTATATTGCAAAGGGAAATCGTACAGATTCCCGAAAGCTCTCTATATAGCTGAATTTTTAAATATATACAGATACATAATTAAAGATTTGTTTCTCCATGATTATTATTATTATTATTATTATTATTATTATCATTATTTCCGTATTTATTTTAAAATATTTTAATGTAATATAATATGGAATAATAAAATGTATAATATTAATATAATATAATTATAATCGTGCAGTAAACATGTCTATCATCATCATTATCTTCTTCTTCTCCTTCTTCTTATGTGATCTCAGTCATCTACCTCTGACTTCGAGCGCTCTATCCAGACTAAATTTCGAGACTGATTTTCCGACGATGTCTCCTTCCGATACTTTCATGTCCCACTTGTAACTTCAACCCCCAGCCCACAATCTTCGTTGCCATGACAACCGATCTCCTCACCGAAGTTCTCTCATTCCTTTGACCACGTCATCTGTCTCTCCTGACTTCGTGATTAAGAATTACCAATTCTTCTTTTAATAATAATAATAAGAAGAAGAAATTCACAATGGCGTGATTAAGTTGCAAAATGAAAATTCTTACTTATATCAAGATCTTGTATTATATTATTATTATTTTTTTTTTTATTTCTTTTTTTTTTTTTTGCTCTATCACAGTCCTCCAATTCGACTGGGTGGTATTTATAGTGTGGGGTTCCGGGTTGCATCCTGCCTCCTTAGGAGTCCATCCCTTTTCTTACTATGTGTGCCGTTTCTAGGATCACACTCTTCTGCATGAGTCCTGGAGCTACTTCAGCCTCTAGTTTTCTAGATTCCTTTCAGGGATATTATTATTATTATTATTATATTATATATTATTATTATATTATATTATTTTATTATTATTCCCTAAGCTATTCTACTTTTTTAATTACTACAGTTTATTGATAGTATCGTGGATTTTTTATTTACTATAATAATAATAATAATAATAATAATAATAATAATAATAATGATTTCTATTCTCAGGTCTTGATACTTATCCATTTTCCCTCTCTTTCTCTTCAACTCTGGTGTCACATGGTATTGCGACATCAATGAGTGATACTTCCTTGATTTGGTCAATCAACGTCACGTCTGGTTCTATGTGCATCGTATCAGCCTATCTTTTCTGATACCATAGTCCCAGAGGATCTTTGCCTGATCGTTTTCTAGCACTCCTTCAGGTTGGTACTCATACCACATATTACTACAAGGTAGCTGATGTTTCTTGCACAGGCTCCAGTGGAGGGCTTTTGCCACTGAATCATGCCTCTTTTTGTACTGGTTCTGTGCAAGTACCGGACATTCGCTTGCTATGTGGTTTATGGTTTCATTTTTCGTATTGCACTTCCTACATATGGGAGAGATGTTATTTCCGTCTATCGTTCTTTGAACATATCTGGTTCTTGTGCCACTGTTATCATTCCTTCAGTTTCCTTCTTGAACTCTCCCCTCTGTAGCCATTGCCATGTGTCATCGCTGGCTAGTTCTTTAGTCTGTCTCATGCAGGATCCATACAGAGTGGTCAACTAACGCGCAGATATGGTTGGGTCAGGGCTGGGCGACTGAGATCACGTGAGCCCCCGCTGCTCTCAGTCAAGTATATTTTCGGGGGCGCATTTGAACGAAAATATCAAAACAAAATATGTCTTCTGCTTCCATTTTATATTTATCCGGTCTCTGAGGATTTCTTTTATGGTTCTGACCCTACTTTGTTTATCCTGTCTCTGGGGACATTTTAATTGTGAGCCAGGGCTATTAATGTCTGTGTTGTGTTTTATGAAAGTGAAAGCGGAGAGTTTATCATCAATGGAAAGAATTGCAGTTATGTCCATGGATGAAATGAGTTTAGAAAAAGCTTATTCTTATGATAAAGCCGTAGACATTATGTATAAACCTCATCATAAAGTGCAAGTTGTCATGGTAAGGGGACTTATAGGTAACTGGAGACAGACAGTATACTATGCATCTGATGAATCAAAAGTTCAGAAAATTCTTTTAACTCTAATAGAAAGTGTTGAAAAAGCCAACTATCATGTTGTTTCATTAGTGCATGATTTGGGTTCGTCAAATCTCCGTGTCAGGAAAAATTTGGAAATATCTGCAGAATCCATGAAAAAATCTTTTAAAAATCCAAGTGCAGACAGGGACATCTTCGTTTTTGAAGATGCGCCTCATCTCATCAAACTCATAAGGAACAATTTCATCAAGTCGGGTTTCAAATTGCAAGATGGCAGTACCGTGTCGGATTCTGCCATTCGTGAAATGTGCAGTAAGAGAAAGACAGAAAATGGCCTTTCTTACAAATTAAATGAAAGTCATTCTAACCTGATTGGACAAGAAAAGCAACGTGTGAAACTGGCAGTGCAACTGTTATCCAGCACAACTGCAAATGCAATAGCATTTTTGGGTTAGCAAGGCCTGTTAGAGAGCAGTAATTGGGAGGAGACTGCAAAGTTTGTATCATTAGTTGACGAGTGGTTTGAAATCATGAATTCTTGTACTGTTTATGGTGACAAGGCATCCCGAAACGCCTTTGGAATTGATTATGAAAAACAGAAAAATGTTTTGCATGAAATAAAGGACACCATGAGAACCATGAAGGTGGCAAACTCACGGTTTAATTGCATTTATAAATTTCAAAAGGGAGTGATTATGTCATGCAAGTCTCTGACAGGCCTATATGAGATGGTAAAGAAATTATATGGTGTTAAATTCATTCCTACAAGAAGACTGAATCAGGATGTACTTGAACACTTTTGGATGTGTACATCAAATGAATGGGCCATATGAAAATCTTAATTCAGTAAACTTCAAATTCTGCTTAAGAAAGTACTTGCTAGGGAAAGACATTGCGCTGGTAAGTGAAAAAAAACCCTACCGAATGCATAGAAGAATTTGATATCCTTGACCAGCAAAAGCAAACTCCAGCAAGTGCAATGCGAGACAGCGAGAGAGAACTATCTGTAGAAATATGACTGACAAGTATTTTTTTCAAAACAGTAGAACGTGACTTTGAAAAAGGAAATGAGGACGCAATAGACTTGGGAGAGGAACCTAATAATGAGACAGAGGAAGACAAGAGATTGATATCTCAAGTGATAGAAGAAGAATCTCTTCGATACATTGGAGGCTATATTGTGAAGAAGTTTGGATTAAAATATCCTCATTTGTGAGTTAAAGAATCAGAGGCTAACGAAAAAGAAAAATCATGGCTTAGTAC
The DNA here is from genome assembly GCF_015104395.2 of Macrobrachium nipponense. NCBI lineage: Eukaryota > Metazoa > Arthropoda > Malacostraca > Decapoda > Palaemonidae > Macrobrachium > Macrobrachium nipponense. The sequence goes on from NC_061107.1 coordinate 92,250,997, forward strand.
TATTAACATGGGCGGACTTTATGCTCCTTCTGAAGACCATAAGTTGTTGCCAAAGTAAAACGGGTTAGTATATTTCTACCATTATCTCCGCAACCATAAACGCAAGTTTACAAGAAACATTTTTAAAGAAAAATACAAATCAACAGCAGATTAAAATGTTTGAGATCTTATCCCTTTTGATGACTAGGCTACCTTTAGTTCCTCTGATCAGTACTTTATCGGTAATATCATTTACTTATAACCAAAATAACGAATATGAAAGTCTTAACTTGAGTTGAGTTTCACTAATGAAAGCATGAATGTAGAAAAGAAAAAAGACAAGCATCAGGAACGGGTAGATAAGTCAAGATAAAAGAGAGAAAGGAATTAGCGCCTATCATATACTGAGCGCCACCCGCCTCACGGGGGCTCACGTGACGAGGTGCGCGAAATAGGCCTTATTTTCGTCCCACTCTTAACTGACCCCTCTCTGTATGGATCCTGGTTTCATGTATTGTCCGTGCATTGGTTTGTTGTGCCAGTTCTCTGTTCTGTTTGTCATTCTCCTGTCTCTGTATATTTCTGGGTCTTCGTCTACTTTTACCAGTCCTTCTTCCCATGCGCTCTTGAGCCACTCGTCTTCACTGGTTTTCATATATTGCCCCAGTGCTCTGTTCTCGATATTGACGCAGTCCTCTATACTTAGTAGTCCTCTCCTTCCTTCCTTTCGTGTTATGTATAGTCTGTCCGTATTTGCTCTTGGGTGTAGTATTTTGTGTATTGCCATATGTTTCCTAGTTTTCTGGTCTATGCTGCGGAGTTCTGCCTTCGTCCATTCCACTATTCCTGCGCTGTATCTGATTACTGGCACTGCCCATGTGTTAATGGCTTTTATCATATTTCCGGCGTTGAGTTTTGACTTGAGTATCGCCTTGAATCTCTGCATATATTCTTTCCTGATCGTGTCCTTCATCTCTTGATGTTTTATATCCCCTCCTTCCATTATTACCAGGTATTTGTATATTTGTATCCCGTCTCATCTATGTGTTTGATGTTGCTCCCATCTGGTAGCTTTATCCCTTCAGTCCTTGTTACTTTGCCCTTTTGTATGTTGACTAGGGCACATTTTTCTATTCCAAACTCCATCCTGATGTCCCCAGATATAATCCTTACAGTCTGGATTAGATTATCTCTTTCCTTGATGCTCTTTCCATACAGCTTGATGTCGTCCATGAACATCAGATAGTTAATTCTGTTGCCTCATTTCTTGAGTTGGTACCCAGCATCCATCTTCTGCAGT
>NC_061107.1:92255880-92285880 GCF_015104395.2 Macrobrachium nipponense
GGTTCACGATAAGCATGATGTTTGTAACGCCGATGGGTTCGAGTTGCCAGAAACCAATTTATATTTCGTACTCTTACTGATAACTTCTTTGAGATGAATTTTATCCCAGAAACCTGTTCAGTTTATCGTCTACTAAACACTTATGAAATATAGTCTGAATAAAATACTCTTGAGCCTTTTGCGGTCTCATCGGCCAAAGAGGAACTACCCAAGATATAGAGTTAGGCTTTTCAATTTATTTCTTGAAGCCTCTTTCATTTTCGTTCATGTAATTATCATATCAGCTGATCATATGATGTTGATGTGAACAATACTCTCGATTGCTTCAGTTCCTTCGTGTAGGGAAAGAGCATAGTATGACATGAAAAATGATTGAAGGGTGAAAGCAGAATTCTCGAATGCATTTCGAAACAGGCTATCTGACAACTTTAGATTATTGTAACTTACAACGAGTTCCCTCCCCGAACAAGGCGCAGCTCTCTATAATAACGAATCGTCTAAATGAATAATCAATAGTTCAATGTCTGGTAATCTGAAAACTAATAGGAAAATGTGAAATATTAAAAGAATAAACATAAAATAAAAAGTGACACAAATATACATATCTGACCAGGAGTAAAAATAACCTACACATGTGACAAGCCGATTGCAGTTACCCACGAACTAAGTGCATAATAAAAATAAACACATAACATATGAAAAGAAAAATAAACGTGACGATCGTTCTTACAGAAGTGAGAGTGCTTTCAAGTGCGTGATGATTGGAAAGTGCTTGAGGGAAGGCCATGGGAAGGGAGTTTTGCAAGGTGACTCACTCCAGATGCTCCACAAACGTCGCAAATGAAAAGATCCGAAAGCTCCTTCGTCAAGGACGTGAGCGAAATCCCAACTCGAATTGACAGGCACGAATCACTTAATAATTGACGTTGACATACTTACGTTTCAGGTTAAGGTGACGTAGAGGTACCTATACGCACACATGTGCACACATGCAAGCTGTGGTATACCGTGAGGCTTTCTAAAACCCGTTTTCTGTTATGAGACAGCACCCCATCAGTCGACTCAACTGTGATGCGGGTACCGGCTTCAGTTGACGTAAAGAAAACGGGAGTGGCACTGCTAGTCGTATCAAGTGTCGGTGAGGTAACAGGCATTTTATATATATATATATATATATATATATATATATATATATATATATATATATATATATATATATATATATATATATATATATATATATATATATATATATATATATATATATATATATATATATATATATGTATGTATATATATATATGTATATATATGTATATATATATATATATGTATATATATGATATATATATTATATATATATATCAATTCAAGCTACAAATGTCCTTTAATATCTAAATTCACTTTACCTCCCAAATGATATATTTTCATATATGTACCGAAGGGGAATTTTTTAATTGATATAATTTCGTCCCCCCATGGGATCGAACCACCGTCCAAGTGGACGGGGACGAAATCAGGACCGTCAGTGACGCTATCCAATCAGCGTCTCTCTTGGCTGATTGGATAGCGTCACTGACGGTCCTGATTTCGTCCCAGTCCACTTGGACGGTGGTCGATCCCATGGGGGGACGAAATTATTATCAATTAAAAAATTCCCCTTCGGTACATATATGAAAATATATCATTTGGGAGGTAAAGTGAATTTAGATATTAAAGGACATTTGTAGCTTGAATTGATATATAAATGGATCACGGTTCGATGTGATAATTATCATATATATATATATATATATATATATATATATATATATATATATATATATATATATATATGTACATATATATATATATATATATATATCATATAGATATATATATATATATATATATATATACGATATATATATATATATATATATATATATATATATATATATATATACGTATATATATATATATAATATATATATATATATATATATATATATATATATATATATATATATATATATATATAAACTCTTGCCAGTAACAAAGTGGTAAATCACATTAAAATTTGCATGTTCACATGTTCACTACCTGCATTACAGTTATTTGTGATGAATAAACTGCTTTATTTGCATGCGCACTCTTTTCTAGTGAATGTGTTTTATGGTTTATCTTACATTACCGCAGAAAAGAAATATCCAAGAATAAGTGGTAAATGATGGATTCTGGTCAACTTTTTTTTTTTATGATGCCAACTAATAAAAATGATTTGCAGCCTTATCACAAGTTCCTTGTCTTGGAAATTGACATTATTATTATTATTATTATTATTATTATTATTATTATTATTATTATTATTATTATTATTATTATTATTATTATTATTTTCCATACAATCTTCTCAATTCTTCTTATTGTCTTTTTTTCTCATCAGCATGTAGCTGGTATATTAGGTTTCCTAAGGACATATAAAGATTTCAGTTGTCTTTGAGTTTTTTCTTCTGTCGTGTCGACAGCGCACAGGCAGTCATCTAAGAGAGTATACAAGAAGGTGAATTAATATACTGTTTTACAAGTATTTATAGCAGGTAGGGTGTGTACAATCAGTGGGTAGTTCGGTGAGCAAGGATTTTAATTGCTTTTGGTTTTTTTGCTCTATCACAGTCCTCCAATTCTACTGGTTGGTATTTATAGTGTGGGGTTCCGGGTAGCATCCTGCCTCCTAAGGAGTCCATCACTTTTCTTATTATGTGCAATGTTTCTAGGATCACACTCTTCTGCATGAGTCCTGGAGCTACTTCAGCCTCTAGTTTTTCTAGATTCCTTTTTCAAACACAGTCAGACACCAACTAAAGAAAATGTCAAACTGGGAAGCCCCAGGTCCCGATGAAGTCCATGGATACTGGCTCAAAAACTTCAAGGCACTACACCCACGAATAGCAGAACAAATCCAGCATCGTATCTAAAATCTCCATGCACCCAAATGGATGACCACAGGAAGAACATCCTTAGTACAAAAAGACAAGAGTAAGGGAAATATAGCCAGTAACTACAGGCCTATCACCTGCCTACCAATAATGTGGAAGTTACTAACAGGTATCATCAGTGAAAGGCATACAACTACCTAGAGGAGATAAACAAAAACACCATCCCCCACCAACAGAAAGGCTGCAGAAGGAAGTGGAGGGGCACAAAAGAACAGCTCCTGATAGACAAAATGGTAATGAAGAACAGTAGGAGAAGGAAAACCAACCTAAGCATGGCATGGATTTGGACTATAAGAAAGCCTTCGACATGATACCACCACACATGGCTAATAGAATGTCTGAAAATATATGGGGCAGAGGAAAACACTATCAGCTTCCTCAAAAATACAATGCGCACCTGGAATACAATACTTACAAGCTCTGGAGTAAAACTAGCAGAGGTTAATATCAGGAGAGGGATCTTCCAGGGCGACTCACTGTCACTACTCTTCGTAGTAGCTATGATTCCCATGACAAAAGTACTGCAGAAGATGGATGCTGGGTACCAACTCAAGAAAAGAGGCAACAGAATTAACCATCTGATGTTCATGGACGACATCAAGCTGTATGGAAAGAGCATCAAGGAAAGAGATAATCTAATCCAGACTGTAAGGATTGTATCTGGGGACATCAGGATGGAGTTTGGAATAGAAAAATGTGCCCTAGTCAACATACAATCAAAGGGCAAAGTAACAAGGACTGAAGGGATAAAGCTACCATGATGGGAGCAACATCAAACACATAGATGAGACGGATACAAATATACAGATACCTGGTAATAATGGAAGGAGGGGATATAAAACATCAAGAGATGAAGGACACGATCAGGAAAGAATATATGCAAAGATTCAAGGCGATACTCAAGTCAAAACTCAACGCCGGAAATATGATAAAAGTCATTAACACATGGGCAGTGCCAGTAATCAGATACAGCGCAGGAATAGTGAGGGGGGGGGGAATGGACGAAGGCAGAACTCCGCAGCATAGACCAGAAAACTAGGAAACATATGGCAATACACAAAATACTACACCCAAGAGCAAATACGGACAGACTATACATAACACGAAAGGAAGGAAGGAGAGACTACTAAGTATAGAGGACTGCGTCAACATCGAGAATAGAGCATTGGGGCAAATATATGAAAACCAGTGAAGACGAGTGGCTCAAGAGTGCATGGGAAGAAGGACTAATAAAAGTAGACGAAGACCCAGAAATATACAGAGACAGGGGAATGACAAACAGAACAGAGGACTGGCACAACAAACCAATGCACGGACAATACATGAGATCCTGCATGAGACAGACTAAAGAACTAGCCAGCGATGACACATGGCAATGGCTACAGAGGGGAGAGTTCAAGAAGGAAACTGAAGGAATGATAACAGTGGCACAAGATCAGGCCCTAAGAACCAGATATGTTCAAAGAACGATAGACGGAAATAACATCTCTCCCATATGTAGGAAGTGCAATACGAAAAATGAAACCATAAACCACATAGCAAGCGAATGTCCGGTACTTGCACAGAACCAGTACAAAAAGAGGCATGATTCAGTGGCAAAAGCCCTCCACTGGAGCCTGTGCAAGAAACATCAGCTACCTTGCAGTAATATGTGGTATGAGTACCAACCTGAAGGAGTGCTAGAAAACGATCAGGCAAAGATCCTCTGGGACTATGGTATCAGAAAAGATAGGCTGATACGTGCACATAGACCAGACGTGACGTTGATTGACAAAATCAAGAAAGTATCACTCATTGATGTCGCAATACCATGTGACACCAGAGTTGAAGAGAAAGAGAGGGAAAATGGATAAGTATCAAGACCTGAGAATAGAAATTATTATTATTATTATTATTATTATTATTATTATTATTATTATTATTATAGTAAATAAAAAATCCACGATACTATCAATAAACTGTAGTAATTAAAAAAGTAGAATAGCTTAGGGAATAATAATAATAATAATAATAATAATAATAATAATAATAATAATAAGATCCCTGAAAAGGAATCTAGAAAAACTAGAGGCTGAAGTAGCTCCAGGACTCATGCAGAAGAGTGTGATCCTAGAAACGGCACACATAGTAAGAAAAGTGATGGACTCCTAAGGAGGCAGGATGCAACCCGGAACCCACACTATAAATACCACCCAGTCGAATTGGAGGACTGTGATAGAGCAAAAAAAGAAAAAAAGAAAAAAAAGAAATGATAATAATAATACAAGATCTTGATATAAGTAAGAATTTTCATTTTGCAGCTTAATCACGCCATTGTGAATTTCTTCTTATTATTATTATTAAAAGAAGAATTGGTAATTCTTAATCACGAAGTCAGGAGAGACAGATGACGTGGTCAAAGGAATGAGAGAACTTCGGTGAGGAGATCGGTTGTCATGGCAACGAAGATTGTGGGCTGGGGGTTGAAGTTGCTAAGTGGGACATAAAAGTACCGGAAGGAGACATCGTCGGAAATCAGTCTCGAAATTTAGTCTGGATAGAGCGCTCGAAGTCAGAGGTAGATGACTGAGATCACATTAAGAAGAAGGAGAAGAAGAAGATAATGATGATGATACACATGTTTACGGAATTCTTTCTAATATGTCAAGACGTTTTCTGCACGATTATAATTATATTATGTTAATATTATACATTTTATTATTCCATATTATATTACATTAAAATATTTTAAAATAAATACGGAAATAATGATAATAATAATAATAATAATCATGGAGAAACAAATCTTTAATTATGTATCTGTATATATTTAAAAATTCAGCTATATAGAGAGCTTTCGGGAATCTGTACGATTTCCCTTTGCAATATAATAATAATAACAATAATAATAATAATAATAATAATATACGTTACATGTAAAGAAACCTGTCTATCGGTATGTTTGTTAAATTCCTGTTGGAAGACAATTTCGAAATCCGGAAGTATGATATCGTTGCAATCGTCATAAACTAATGACATATAATGCAACCCAACTGGCATTTAATAAATTGAATAGGAGCACGAAACTTATAAAGTGATAATTAACGTTCAAGTTAAACGTAAAACGAAAGGCCTGACGTGGTTTCCGCAGGTTTTTTTTCAATGAATCTTGCTGGCTTTCCATCATCATCATCGTATAATAATAATAATAATAATAATAATAATAATAATAATAATAATAATAAGGGCATCAGTCTTGACACGGAGAAACAAATCCACAGTTATATATTGGTACATATGTTTACATATTTAAAATGGGGGTGGAACAGATTCCCGAAAGCTCTTGGTAGATCTTTATTTTTAACAAATATATGTGCCAATACATATCTGTGGATTTGTTTCTCCATTAATAATAATAATAAAAATAATAATAATAGTAATAATAATAATAATTATTATCATTATTATTATTATTTTGGTAGAAGACCCTCTTTTAGGCAAATACTGTTAAAAAGAATGGCAGAATTAAGCGGGTTGATTTTATATATTGTTTTTTCTATTTTCACTTACAATCCGCTTCTCAGGCTCAGCGATGTTTCTGAGTAACTGGCCAATATTCATATTGGGAATTTTCAAAAAATTATAAATGTTGAAGGTAATCTTTTATTAGAACAGGATTCAGGTCCAGGTCAATCAGGGGTCGTCGTCAGTGCCGGTATTATTCCGTAGGTGTAGTTCAGTTCGGGGCCGGTATTAGTGCTGGTATAGCTGGTATCACATGACGTTTCGACCTTCTCGCAGGTCATCTTCGGACGAGTCGTTTGAAGAGACTGTAGCAAGAAAGTCTGTGGGGCGGTATTTATAGCGGCTCGGACCTAGAGTTGCATTCTCATTGGTCGGGCCGGTCTTGGACGAAGTTGTAGATCTCGCCTCGAAGGTCTCGGGGATTCTCTCGTGCGAGCGCCACAGTAGTGTGCCTGGGGATGAACGACATCACCCAAGAAACGTTTCTCCCTCCCACCGCCACCCGGAGAGCAGCGAACGACCCCCTGACAATACCAGATAATCAGGAGCCCCCATGGGATGATAGGATTCCTGCTACGGACGGAATTCCTGCCGTTCATCCCCAGGCACACTACTGTGGCGCTCGCACGAGAGAATCCCCGAGACCTTCGAGGCGAGATCCACGACTTCATCCAAGACCGGCCCGACCAATGAGAATGCAACTCTAGGTCCGAGCCGCTATAAATACCGCCCCACAGACTTTCTTGCTACAGTCTCTTCAAACGACTCGTCCGAAGATGACATGCGAGAAGTTCGAAACGTCACATGATACCAGCTATACCAGCACCAATACCAGCCCTTAAACCGAAGACGAACTGAACTACGCCTACGGAATAATACCGGCACTGACGACGACCCCTGATTGACCTGGACCTATATCCTGTTCTAAAAAAAAAATTACCTTCAGCATTTATAATTTTTTGGAAATTCCCAATATGAATATTGGCCAGTTACTCAGAAACATCGCTGAGCCTGAGAAGTGAATTGTAAGGAAAATAGAAAAAACAATAAATAAAATCAACGCGCTTAATGCTGCCACTCTTTTTAACAGAATTATTATCATTATTATTATTATTATTATTATTATTATTATTATTATTATTATCATTATTATTATTATTTTTATTATTGGTTTTATTATTACATCACCATAATATTCTAATACATAACTGGATTTTTTTCTCCACTAAAATAATAATACTTATTATTATTATCATTCTTATTATTATCATTATTGTTATTATCACAATATTCTGTTAAAAAGAACGGCTGTGTTTAGCGAATTAATTTTATATGATAACTTTTCTATTTTTCTTATCAATCGCTTTTCTAGTTCAGTGATACTATTTTTCTATAACTGGTCAATTTCGAGCATCGTTTCTATTAAACACCAGAATGAATATCATTATTATTATTATTACATCACCATAGTATTCTAATACAAAATTGTGGATTTTTTCTCCACTAATAATAATAACAATAATAATAATTATTATTATTAATACTATTATTATTATTATTATTATTATTATCATTATTATTATTATTATCATCATAATATTCTGTTAAAGAGAACGGCTGTGTTTAGCGAATTAATTTTATATGATAACTTTTCTATTTTTCTTATTAATCGCTTTTTCTGGTTCAGCGATATTATTTTTCAATAACTGGTCATTTCGCGCATCCTTTCTATTAAAACACCAGAATGAATATTGGCCAGTTATTAAATAATATTGCTGAGCCAGAAAAGCGATTAATAAGAAGAATAGCTAAGTTAGAATATAAAATTAATTCGCTAACACAGTCATCCTTTTTAACATAATATGTTTGAAAGAGAGTCTTCTTCCAAAATAATAATAATAAATAATCTGGAGCTCTAATATTGAGAAAAATTATTATTTCATTGCTGTTGTTACCATTTCCTCAATCTATTGTAAATGGAGTAAGAAAATAAATAAACAACTGCTTAAAAACATGCAAATGATTAAACAAAAATCTTAAATTCGACTTCCTTTTCTTGATAACTGAAAAAAACTAAAAAAAAATTTTGGGGCTGATTTTTACCAAGTGAGATTTTTAATCACCGACGCTCTTGGGCAGGACACGCGCTAAACCTCCATCATGCGAGAGAGAGAGAGAGAGAGAGAGAGAGTTCTAAACCCCGAGGCAGCTGCAAGTCACTAAAATTATATTTCTTCTGACAGCAAGTTTCAAGATTGTTGCTTAGTTGGTTGTTGAAGGGTATTATTATTATTATTATTATTATTATTATTATTATTATTATTATTCATTTCTCTTGAATACAATAGACATAAGCGTTAATTACACAACTACAGATGATACTCTCATTATAGATATAACGATTTCTTATAACTCACATCCAAAATTGTTGCATTTATTATTATTATTGTTAGTATTATTATTACTATTACTATTATTATTTAGTAGTAGTAGTAGCAGATTCTGAACATTTCCACATTATTATTATTATTATTTATTGTCTTTTTTTTTTTGGTAATTTTTTACGCCTGTCACCCGGCCATTCCCCAGCTTCCAGCGGTTACCGTTATTTTTACCACATTTTCCCGTTGAAGTCCAACTTTGCAAGAGATGTCAATAGGGTGTTTATGGCTGAATGACTTGATAGAACTAGGCTTTATTTTTTGTATTCTTTTTTTAGGGGATGGACTAGGAACTACCGTTGTTGTTTTCTTTTCCAATACGACAGTCGTGTTGATCATTTCTGTTCGCCAAGAAAGGAAACAAATAATATTGCGTTTGTTAATAACATGGTGACGCATAGATGTGCTACTGTAATTTATTGTGAAGATTTTTAGTTATTTAAACATAAAGCAGTTTATGAGAAGATAGTGAAAAGTAAGATTTGTACATATAACTGAACTTTATTCTGTAATACTGTACAACAGACTAGTAAATCTTAATTTATTGTATTCTGAAACTGATATTCGCCTGGTTGGTAGGAAAGAAGGAATATTAATGTTTTTTCTAACACGATATTAGCAATTTATGTAATAATTCCACTGTCAGATAAACGCCACATCGAGTACCAATGAACCAAAGTTTCCTATACTGAGCAAAAGCCTTTTATGTAGAAGAATGTTATGCGACTATCTTTTTCCATCGTCAAAGTCAGAATATAATGTTCCTCTTCTTCAGAATTAAAAGAAAAGAAAATCCTTGACCTACTCAATCCCAAGACACAATCCCTCTTACAAAGCACCTCACCCTCTCGCTCATCCGTATCCAGGCCGCTCGCCTCCTCACAAAGGCTTATACGGAATCATTTTTCACTGGGGAGACGTGTTAATAAAAGACATTAGTGTATTTGACATACTCCGTGTAATAATAACAATCCAAGGTCTGTAAGGTATGTACCCCTTTGCGGCTATACCGTGCTATTACTGCCCGGTCATAAAATGCCCGTGATGGCCCGGCCATTAAGGGCTATTACTTCTAGAGGGCCCTGATTACAGCCTGTCGACACTCTCCTACGGGGCTGGGTCGCCATTAGAATGGCAGTCTCGGCTACCGGAGTCCCTCTGGTCAATTATTTGCTCTCGCTCTCTTTCTTTCCTCCGCGATCGAAAATATGTAGATTTTTAGATTTATTTGGTTTATGGCGTGACTGTCTCTGTCTTCTCCGTTTCTCGATCGTCACTCTTTTCTCTCTTTTTTTTTTTTAATGTGGCTGTCTGTAATTGTGAGTTGAAATAAAAAGGTTAACGACCTCTAAAGTCAGTTTCTTTTTATATACATATATATATATATATATTATATATATATATATATATATATATATATATATATATATATATGTATATATATATATATATATATATATATATATACATATATATATATATATATATATATATATATATATATATATATATATATATATATAAAATGTTAAGTTTTCGATCCACATAACTGCCATGTAAAAGTATGCATACTATAATTTATATATATATATATATATATATATATATATATATATATATTTATATATATATAATATATATATATATATATATATATATATATATATATATATTAAATCTACTAATCACTTTTACCAGGTACGTATGTAATTGTAATAACCACAATGCCCTCTCCATACTTTTTTGGATAACTTGTCACTACAAGGCCTTAGACCCAAATACAAAAAATTATAAAGTAATTCTGATTTACGCAGCAGGATACACACATACAGAGTATCAGAACGAGGTCACATTGACGACTTAACCATAAGAAGGTTCGAATCCTGCTGCGGACAGCAGAATCACTCCTCAATATGCTTGCACTTGGATCTAAGACTTTGTAGTGACAACCGTATCCAGAAGTCTGAAGAATTGTAGAAGTTATTGCATTTTATACTATATATATATATATATTATATATATATATATATATATAGTAGATATATATCTATATAGATATATAGATATATAATATGATGTATATATATAGACATATATAGATATGTATAGATATATATATATATATATATATATATATATATAGATAGATATATATATAATATATATATAGATCTATATATATATATATACATATATATATATATATATATATATAGATATATCTATATATATATATGTATATATATATATATATTATATATATCTATATATATATATATATATAGAATATATATATATATATATGTATTTTACAACTTTCCAGTTACCAAGCAAGTCTTTAGAGACGAGGCTTCTAGTTCCACGTCGTTTTTCCTAACTCCAGCAGATGTTTGACAGGTGTTTAGTTGGCTAGGAGCAATCCACGGACCTAACAAAAGTGAGGAGGGAGCTGCAGTACTCAGCCACGGCGATTATCAAGTGAGGTCAACATGTAGGTAAGATATCACATAAATGTATGTCAGTGTGTGTGAACATATACGTATATGTATATATGTATTGGTTGCCGAGGCTAGTCCCCATCGTATAACAGGTGAAGAGGCAAAACAGCGAGACACATCGTTTTTTTTTTCTTTTTTTTTTGCCAACGTTTCAAGACAGTGATCTCATTTTCAATGCTAAAAAGGGATAATTAATAAACATATAAGTTACAAGCTTGTCCAGTAAGATTAACGTAAATCATCAGATAAAATAAGCACACAAAAAAGACACAAGAATGTATTAAAGACTGAGTAAAAAGGATTTAGACAACCTTACAACCCCCCAGGTTCGGTTGCTGAAAGATGAGCCAGTGGGAGAAGTCGTCGAAACAAACCAAGGAAGGAGAAGAGTGGGCTTAGGTCTAACCAACGGATAATGGACAAGCTGTAGTGTTGTTATTTAAGGTTGGAACGAGGTGCTTAATGGCCATGGATTCGAGTATTAGGAGGTTTTGTTTGTATGGTGTTTTTACGTTGCATGGAACCAGTGGTTATTCAGCAAAGGAACCAACGGCTTTACGTGACTTCCGAACCGCGACGAGAGTGAACTTTTATCACCAGAAATACACATCTTTAACACCTCAGTGGAATAGCCGAGAATCGAACTCGCAGCCACCGAGGTGGCAGGTCAAGACCATACCGATCACGCCACTTAGGCGCTAGTAGTATTGGGAGGTGGTTTTCATTAGGACACGATAAAATGATCTTAAAACCATCGTAGTTAATTTTGCATTTCCATGTTAAGTATGATTTCTGATATTCGAAAGCTCGGGGTTAGAAAGCTTCATCCCTGTATGGTAACTAACACCTATATGTGAATCACATCGAACGATGTGATTCACATATAGGAACAGATATCGGGAAGCTCTGGCTATGAAAAGAACAAAGGAGAAAGTAGATAATATCAAAAAATATTTTTTTTTACTTTGGGTGTTAACCTTTTGTATCTTAGTGTGGTAGTTTGCAGAACATAAAAAAATGAGTTTTCGCAAATTACTGCGGCAAATAGAAAAAAAAAGCAAGAGGAGAGGAAAAGAATCTAAACGATGTCATAAAGAAGTGTAAAAAAGGCCATGATATTCAGAAGCGGCACATAAAAAGGTGTAAAAGAATTGGAAGGAGCATAATTTAAAAGCAACCAGATGAAAATGGTTAGCTTTTGGCTTCGAAACTGTTGAGCAAACCCTCGTACGCTATTTTCTATTCTCTTGGTTTTTTTTTCGTGTATTCTTCTACCGGCGCTTTCTCTCTAAAACAATGAACTCGCTTATCGTCCTCTGGAATCAAGTATGGCTACGTGTTGCGATATCTACCAAGAACATCTAAGCCTGAGGTCGTCTTTTAACTAGCAATTGGGTAAATCAAATGAAGCGAAATCTTCCGATAAAATCGTATAGTCATGAATGATGATATTGTTCCTGGAGTCTTGTCAAATTTATATATATACATAGATATATGATATAACATATATATATATATATATATATATATATATATATACACGTTTTAGCGCACAAAACATTATTGAGAACGCGCCCAAGTATGTAGAAAAAATTCAAAAATACTTCCAGTGGTTATCTTAAATATTTAACAGCCTACTCCAGCCTATTCCGCTAGGCTACATAGCGGAATTCGTAACTGTACCATAACTATGACCTCTGATTAGCGCGAGAAAAGTATGAGTTTGTCCTAAAGGAAACTCAGCCACTGTTTAGTTAATATTTTTTTTAATGTTTCTTAATTTTATTTATTATTATTATTATTATTATTTTTGTTTAGAATCGCGTCCCATTTTTCTTTACTATGTTATGGGTGGTATTTATTTTTCTTGTTCTTAGTGAAACTTATATATATATATAGATATATAATATATATATATATATATATATATATATATATTGTTACGTATATAGGCCTTGAGAGAAGCTAGATACGTAAACAGAAATGATTGAGGGATTTCAAGAGGGAATTGCTTTAACTTACCGTAAACTGATAGTTATTAATGAATACTTTAGAGGGAAGGTCGCCAGAAAACTCAGCTCGTTACTTTAAAACTATTTATTTACAAAAAAGGCCCGTGCTGGCCTGGAGAAAAGTTAAATGATATTGGCCCCCACGTTGGGGCTTATAGTCTCATTCAATTCAAGCTGATTTTCATTCACTTGGGTTAATGCACACTTGCGGCAGAGAGACGGCACGTGACTCATGGAATCTGGAAAAGAATCCCAGATTAAAACGAGATAAAAGGAAAAATGACTTCTTGCTTTGATTAAGGCTGATTAATTCTCTAACATTGGGGAAGGTAAACTCGAATGGTTCACTGAGGTATGCGCGAAAACTTGGTCTTTAACAAGTCACAAAGGGGAGCACGTGGCCCGATGAGGACAAAGGGCTTCTGATGTAGAAGGGGTAAAAATGAGAATTGAAAATGAATTTAGCAAGAGTCGTATGGTAGTAAAAGGTGCTGGGTTGAAGTTTACACTTTCAGACGTACCTTTATGCAATATTCTGTGTATCCTTGTAGAAGAATGCGGCCTGACCTCTGTTCAGGTCTGGGGTTCGTGTCCACCAGCACGACGTGGGTAGGCCTAATTTTGGGAGGCTGGCAATTTGACCTCTGCCCGAGATCACGTCTCGCAGCCGACTGAGGCCGATACTGCTTGGTTTCGAATCACGGGGGCTTCCAAAAACCGCCTCGAGCATTGCCTGAAAGGTGGTAAACACAACGCCAGCAAATTGGGAAGGAAAATAGGTCTTATTGTAGAAGTCCCTAAAATCCATCTCGAAGCCTAGCTACTCCTGTGACTTGCCTCTCTTACCCTAAGCTTCCGTCAGACCGGAAATATCATTCCTACGACATACACTCTCCCAACAACAGTAGCTTCAGGAGACGGCATGGCTGCTACTTTTATAATTAATATAACTAAAACTCTGCTGGGAAGGCGAGGCATTCTATAGACGTAACAATATATATTATATAACTTTATTACACGTTTTAACGCACAAGCATTATTCAAAAATACTTTCCAGTGGTTATCTTAAATATTTAACAGCCTACTCCAGTAGGCTGCATAGCGGAATTCGTAACTGTACATAAACTATGACCTCTGATTAGCGCGAGAAAAGTATGAGTTTGTCCTAAAGGAAACTCAGCCACTGTTTAGTTAATGACATTTTCTTTTAATGTTTCTTAATTTTTATTTTTATTTATATTGTTTTTTTTTTTAGAGTCGCGTCCCATTTTAGTTTACTATTTTATGGGTGGTATTTATTTTTCTTGTTCTTAGTGAAACTTTTAGATGGTACGCTATATAGTATATATATATATATATATATATATATATTATATATATATATATATATATAAACCACATATAGATAATATATATATATATATATATATATATACCATATATATATATAATATATATATATATATATATAATACATATATATACCATAGATATATATATATATATATATATATATATATATATATATATATATATATATATATATATCTATATTATATAATATATATATCTTATACATATATATAACTATATATATACTATACTATAATATATATATAATATATATATATATATATCATATATAATATATATATATATATATATATATATGTATATGTATATATATATATATATATATTATATATATATATATATTATATAATATATATATATATGATCATATCTATATCTATCTATATATATATATGTATAGCTATATATCTCTGTAGTCTATATATATATACTATATATATATATATATATATATATATATATATATAATACGTGTGTTTGAGTGTATGTGTGTGTTTGTAAGATGGATGAGCAAGTGAGAACATAGGTTTTGTGCTAACTCGCAGTGTCGCAAGTAAATACGCCTTGATTTATTTGGTTATATTCGATACGAAAAGTGCTTGTTATTCTGACTGAAAAACACACTAGTGCAAACAACATCAAACAATTATAACTAATCCCAGAGAATATGCCACTGATACTTTCTTTTTTTTTTCCTCTAATTATTTTTTTCCTGTTAAGAAATTCCACTTTTTTCATACATTACTAGCAACACCCTTAAAAGTGAAAGGATTAATTAGGAATTACTTCTGGAAAATCTTCCACTGAGTAGTTAGGATGATTAGGGTTCCGACGCAACAATACTGCTTAGGTCAGTCTGTGCTATTACTGTTTGCATTCCTCCGTTCTGAAAGGTCAGGTATCGTACTTAAGAGCCCCTGGTAATCACCCCTAATGACACCATCCATTCACGACGATGGGACCCAGAGATAGCATTTCCCTTTGATAATAGCATTCCTTCCAAAGTGAATTACTTTATATATATATATATATATATATATATATATATATATATATATATATATATATATATATATATATAAATATATATATATATATATATATATATATATATTATATATATATATATATATATATATATATATATATAAGAATCATAGGGGTAGCAGACCCGCTCCAACATCCAGGTTGAAAAGGTAAAGCATGTCTATCACAAGTATCGTTTATTACGCCAACGTTTCACATCACATGATGAATCCTCAAGGCTGGAAATTATATACTATATTTCCGCCTTGAGCATGCATCATGTGATGTGAAACGTTGGCGTAATAAACGATACTAGTGAAAGACATGCCTTCACCTCTTCAACCTGGATATACATATATACATATATATATATATATATATATATATATATATATTATATATATATATATATATACATATAGATATATATATATATATATATATAATATATATATATATATATTTATATACATATATTTGCATATATATATATATATATATATATATTTATATACATATATTTGCACATATATATATACTATATATATATATATTATTATATCATATATATATATATATATATATATATATATATCTATATATATATACCTTTTTTCATATCTACTGCTTCCTTTAGTTATTCCTGTTTGCATATTCATAATTATGATCCATTTCGTCTGCTTTAACGGCTACATTCTTGTATTTTTTTTTTTTTTTTAGCTTCCATTTTGTCTTTATTTATTTTTCTCCTCTCATTTCTTGCACTTTTCTTGCTCACCTTCGAAATCTAGAGAAGAGAACGAGATGGGAAAAGGAGATGAATTAGACGTTGAGGAGGAACTGGGAGGATTAAGTGAATAATAAGAAGTAGAAAGAGGAGGCTGAGGAGTAAGATAACAAAAGACGGTCTAGACTCTAGATGATGGAGGCGAGGTGTATTACTAATTGCTGAAGTAGCACTAGGAGAGGAGGAGGAGGAGGAGGAGGAGGAGGAGGAGGAGGAGAGGAGGAGGAGGAGGAGGAGGAGGAGGAGGAGGGGAGAGGAGGAAGTGGGAATGGATTGGGAGGTAGAGAAAGGAGCGTAGCTATCGAAGAAGAAAATAATTCCCCAGGCCAATTCGCCCCCCGGTCTCTTTCAGGACGACGTCCATAAAACCTTTCATAAATAATTCAAAGGCGGGTGATGAAAGTGTCTAAGTATTCAGCTTCCCGACGATGAAAAAGAGGAAAAAAAGTGTTATTGCTGCTACCGACTGAACGGCTGACTGGCCGACTGTCTGACTGTCTGCTCTAAGGCCTCTGGAAGCTGCATAACGCCGTGGAGAGACCTAAATGCCCGGGCACCCCCCCCCCCCCCCCCCCCCCCCCACACACAAAAAAAGAGAGAGAAAGAGAAAAAACTATCTCGCGACCGGCTATGCCTTGCTCTGACAAAAGGCATTATTATGCCGGCATAAACCGCAGACAGCCTATCATTTCCTTGTTAAACAGGTTATTTACGAGGAAATAGGACATGTAAATAAGTCCGCGAGGAACACTTTTCCGTACAAATAATAAGGTGCGCAAGGCGCATGCGCCTCTCCGCAATTATGAGGAAATGAATCAAAAAAGACAAGCAAGCAGTTTCAGAATAGGAAACTTTTTTTGCATCGTTCATCTATTGATGTTGGTCATTTTTCAAGTTAAGTTTACAAGATGGTTACTTTTACCGCGGATAAACAAAAGAGAAAGAGGGAGATATAGGTAGATAGATAAGTGGAGTAAACCGACATATAGATGGATCGATAGATAGATGAATAGAAAGAGGGAGGTTGCGATTTAGATATTGTCACGCTTGAAAAAATCAATTTATTATTCCAACCAATCTTATGTATAATATATATGTATATATATATGTATATATATTATATATATATATATATATGATATATATATATTATATATATATATATATCTATATATATATATATATATGTGTGTGTGTGTGTGTGTGTGTGTGTGTGTGTGTATGCATGCGAGTGTATGTATGTATGTATGATAAATATATATATATATATATATATATATATAGATATATATATATATATATATATATATATATATATATAGTATACATATGATTCAATTTGAAAATTAAAACACAAATAAAAAAAGACATACGTTAGAAAATAACTTTTAAATAGTGAAACAAAAAAAAAAAAACTTTTCTTAATACATAAAAAACGTTCGTTGTAGTATTGTGTAAGATTCATGGCGGCATTTGCCTCTGAATATTTATGAATGCAGAATTTTTATGATATTTTTACTGTGGCTGAAATTGCACCTTTCGTAGAGTAAGTCAAATAATAATTCGTAGCTGGGTCGAAGCTTTCGAAAGTCTGTTCATTCCTCTTTCAAAATGTGTTCACAAATAAAACTTAGGGGAAAATGGTCGAACTCAGACAGAAAGTCCATTTTGGACCCTTATGACAAGAAATGAATCATACACACCCATGTAGCCTATATATATATACATATATATATATATATATATATATATATATATATATATACATTATATATATATATAGATATATATATATATATATATATATATATATATATTATATATATGTGTGTGTGTGTGTGTGTGTGTGTGTGGTGTGTGTTAGTGAGAGATACAAGAAGAGAAATATATAATGTGACTCACAAGAATGATATCATTTAAAACTGCTATCTGAATTTGGTTCTAAGGCAAACGACACAGAAATAATACTAATATAATAACCTCAGCCTAAAATAGCATTTGACTTTCCTTTCGCGTAAAATGCAACTGGAAAGCCAAAAAGAAAAAAAAAACAGTAACACTAGGCATTTGAATATTAATAAGAGTAAAATGACTGTATCACTCTCTTAATGACAAGAAGAGTAGAGTTTTCTTCTTTTGGACAACTACTTCTGCAGGTAATAATAGGTTGTAACAAGCTTCGGTCACAGCTCAACTGAAATAAAAAGATCAACTATGCCGAAATTTTCATCGTAACCCAAGAGAAAAATAACTTAAAGAATTTAAAGAATTAAGGACTTGCGCGCGCGCGCGCGCGAGAGAGAGAGAGAGAGAGAGAGAGAGAGAGAATTGAATATCCACACGCGATTACAACATACAGACAAATTTATTTCCTTACCTAAGGGAAATCTACAAATAAATATATTCTCAAGAGAAAATAAACCGATTGCCTGACTGATTTGGAAAAACATTCCGTGTGTCTATGGAATTAACTATTATAATCAAAACATTTTCAGCGATTGATGTCAAAATTAACTACAAACACCACAGCTGTTTGTAGTAAATGCGTGCTTTAATGAAAGGAAGCATTTAACTTTAATTCCTGTTGTGAACTGACGAGAAACAATTATTGCTCGGACTTGGGTATATATATTATTTATTTTACCAATGTTACGTATATAGTCGGAGTGGACAAATTCCACAAGAATTTCTTTGCTCTGCCCTGTAATGGTGGACACATAAACCCGCACACTCATACGCACGTATACGCGTACATAGTACATACGCAGACATATTAGATAATATTTCTGAGGATATACCTTAGCACGCTCACTTGTCGTGAGAATCACGTTCACCGACTGTCCAAATTGAATTATGCCCCTTACATTACAGCCTAAATATTAACAGAACTTTACTTTAAAACTTTAAAAAAAACAAAAAAAACATTGTACTATATACTCAGTGATGAAGACATAGGATCTATTGGTAATGGCTGTATTAGAGAGGGAAGATGTATGTGGATTAGAAGGTACTGAGATCCTATACATGATGGCAAGATGGCGATAATAATAATAATAAGAATAATTGACGTAAAAATAGAAATAAGAGGGATATGGGATATGACAGTCGAAATTACACCCATAATCATAGGGACTCTAGGTACGATCCTAAGATCCCTGAAAAGGAACCTGGAAAAACTATATGCTGAAGTAGCTCCAGGACTCATGCAGAAGAGCATGCTATTAGAAACAGCGTACATAGGAGAAAAGCGATGGACTCCTAAGGAGGCAGGATGCAACCCGGAACCCCACACTTTAAAAAACCACCCGGTCAAATAGGATGACTATGATAGACAGAAGAAAAAAATAATTAATAAAATAAAAATAATAGTAAAACTTACTTAATGGATGGAGAAACAAATCCACAGTCATGTATATGCGTACATATATTTAAAGATATATCTATACAGAAAGCTTTCGGGAAACAGTTCGATCGGAAGGGGGAATGAAACAGAAAACTAAAAAGAGGAGGAAGTTAAGATGAAGTGTTTAGGTGCTTTCATTAGCGGTGGAAGGAAACAAAGAATAAAATGAAATACTGAAAAAATTTTGACATATGACGACGATGAACGTAAGGAACTTAGCATAGATAAAAAAAATTAACCAGACTTTTAGGTAAGTGCAATGAACGCGGGATAATACCAAGAATTATAATATATAATATCTATATATATAATATATAATATATATATAAACTATATATATATGAAAATTATATCTATATATATATATATATATATATATATATATATATAGAATATATATATATATTATATTTATGAATTTTTCTATGTAAAATTCATCTTTTTTTATAACACAGAATAAACAATTACGTTAAAGATGTTATGAAAAGCACCATTATTGTGACCGATATTGCAGAGATTTGGATATGTGATTATTATTATTCAGTTCACAAGAAGAAAGAATCCAATGAAAACGACGATATTGGTAGTGAGGAAGTAAAAAAAATAAGAATGGTAAAGTTAACACTATTTTTGATAACACAGAAGAAAAAAAAACACTTTAAATAGCATATGATAAACACGGTTATCACGATCAATACCGCAGATATTATAACTAATAACAATTATTATTTTGTTCAATAAAAAGATTCTACTTTCGCCTTAGCGCGGGATTTTACGCTTTATCCATTCTCCATTCCCTATCGATCTCAAGTCATAGCCTCAAGTTCAGAGATCAGGCAACTGTGTGGGTGTGTGTGTGGTGTGAGAGAGAGAGAGAGAGAGAGAGAGAGAGAGAGAGAGAGAGAGAGAGAGGCCAATAATGGATACACCACCATATCATGGCGAAGAGAGACACAAAAGACTGGCATAACGAGACCAATAAAGGGAAGCGCCACCAATATCCAGTAGAGAGAGAGAGGAGAGAGACGAGAGAGAAGAGAGAGAGAGAGAAGGAGAGATTGGTAATCAGAAAAATTTCAGAAAAGGCTGGATTAGGGAAGGAAAGGACTACGCATTTTTTACTTTTACAGAAATAATCTTTCCTTTCATTTTTACTTAGCTTTAAACGTTTCTTTACAAAATTTCACCTTGAGATTCGTCTTCCTTTTGATGCAACTTTGAATGAGTTGGGATAACGAGTTCCTGAGGTTTCTGGATTCACGGAAAATGAACCCAGGTTTTCCGCTGATAACGAGTTTCTGAGGTTTCTGGATTCACGGAAAATGAACCGAGGTTTTCCGCTCAAACTGGTGGAGACGTTCCATGGCGATGGGCCAAGTTCTTAATTCGATTCCCTCAGTTCACTGAGAACACAAAAGGGGTTAGAACGTCAGAGCTGCTCTGAATGATAAACGCCAGGTGTCGGATATAATCATTCAAACAGTGTTAGTTTATCGCTGCAATATTCCTTTTTTTTATTTTATTATTTTCTTTTTATTACTTTGGTTCTTCGTTGTCAATCTGTCTGTCTATCTGTCTGTCCTATCTTGACCTAGTATATTACTTACCGAGAGTTTCCATTAAATTGGCCGTTCTCTCTCCTTCTCTCTCTCTCTCTCTCTCTCTCTCTCTCTCTCTCTCTCCCTCTCTTTCCAGTGCAATATCGGTTTATTGACGCACTTGCATGAGATGCTCTCTCTCTCTCTCTCTCTCTCTCTCTCTCTCTCACTTAATTAACCGATCTTGTTTCTTCCACTTAGGCTTTGCCTTTACATAATTATGAACCTTAGGGAAATAAAGCAAAAAAAAACATACATTGAAGATAAACGGATGATGTTATTATATTTTGTTCATCATGTCACTATATCATGATTTCACACGATATAAATATTCCATATACACCCACTATAGGGATTTATAAATTCTTAAAAAATGACGTTCTTGGCAAACAAATGCTGTAAAATACTTTTTATTTTATTTTTTTTTTAATTTTTTTTTGCACCCTCCCCATAAGAGCAAGAGTAAAATAAATGAAAATTTATAAAATGGCAAAAAGTTCAGATGCGGAATGAAAACCAATCGCAATTTCATTTTTCCAGTTCTGTAACTATTCCTATTTTAGCAATTTTACTAAAATTCAATGGATTTAACAACAAATAAAAGGCTGAAGGAAACTGGGTTTTGTTTCCGACGAGAGAATATATTATATATATATATATATATAAAATATATATATTATATATATATATATATATATATAATATATAGCAATCCAAGGAAGGATACAACTCACAGCAGCATTTCTTCTTTCATTTTATTGCACATGTAGACAAAAACCTTCAACCCTTACAAGCAGAAACAAATGCTCAATCAGGCAATATACCAATAACATATATTCGGAAACACAATTAGCAGACAAACAAATAACATTAGTTACGTTACAGTAACAAACAATTAACGGACAAATAAACAAGATTAGTTTACGTTACAGTAACAAACAATTAACAGATAGATAATATACCAGCTATGTTACAGAGTATGGTCAGCGCATATGTAAGCCTACGTGTACAGTGGCTATAGAGTGAGCCTACTCAAAGTCTGGTAGATTTCAGGACCGTCATCTAATTTACATTTATTTACAGATAGTATATTTAACCAGTGAAATTGGGGTCGTTCCTCCGGTTAAACAGGTTCCGGAAGGGCAGTTCCGTTCAGCGATCTAATTTGGCCGCTCGTTCCTCATGCGTTCCTCCGGTTAACGGCTGTTATTGGTAACAAGTGCTGTGAAAGATAATAAAGACACTTGGCGGAGAACATACAGTGCTACACAACCCTCCTACAGTTTTACGATGCCCTCATCGTACACACACTACACTTCCATCCTCTCACACTACCATTACCTGTTTTTCCGACAAAGAAAGACAAATTTACAACTCTGATCGCTGCCTGTTTCGTATCCTTTCTGATCTTCTCAGTACTGGTGCATTAATTGTTACGTTACCCCTGCTCTTGTTCAACCTCTTCTCAACACCTTTAGTTCACTATTAACAGGGTTGCTAAAATCAAAACCCGAACCTGGTTAAAACTTCTCCATATCAGGCATTTCTAAGCTACTGTCATCCATATCAGCGGTTTCGAATTATCATATTTTCCGTATCCAAATCATCAATATTTTTTCTTCCCCTCATTCCATTTCTATCCCAGCGAGCGGTTTAATATTCCTTCGATGGATAACCTTAGCATCACTTCCTTCAGGCCTAATTCTATACAAACCACAGTCCCTGTTAAGTACTTCTTCAATTACCCACTTTCTCTTACGAAATTTGTCTCCTAGTTTCGCTCTTCCAATTATTTTATTTTCTCGTAATAAAACCTTTTGTCCTACCTCCAAATCACTTTCTCTGGACTTTGCTAACATAGGCTTTGCTTTTGATACCCAGTTCTTTTGTGTGTTCCTTCTAACCAAATCCCAAACTTCTTTTTTGCATTTTGCATTGCTGTCGTAACCAGTCTCCGTCTTGAAATTTGTTAAAACGTCTTCCAGATACCCCCAGCTACTCCGATCGAAATACAAGTTTCCCTCCCGAACCACAAGAAATATGGAGAAAACTCGTCACAGAGTGAGGTGTTATGTTATACGCAAATACTAAACTCTGACAAATACAATGGCCATTTGTTCCTCTTCTCCTCCTCCAACTTCTAAGTAGACCGTACAGAGTCTATTCATTCTTTCCACTTGACCGTTTCCTTCAGGGTGATATGGAGAAGTGCGTGATTTCTTTACATTAAACCTTTTACAGATTTCCTTACTAATTAGAGCGCTTTCGAAATTTCTTTCTCCCCTGGTCAGTATGAAGCTGCTGAGGAATTCCATAATTTATAAAGAGCTCTTCCACCAATATTTTAGCCTTTTACTGTTGTCGCTTTCTGATCCTTCGTTGGATATGCCCACACGTATTTGCTAAACAGGTCACTTAAAACTAAAATATGCTCCTTTTCCAGAGGTTGATCTTTCCACGGAACAAAAAATCTATCGGCCACAATTTCCATGGGTTGAGAAGTTTTCCACATGAACAGGAATGGTATTTCTATATGGAATTTCATCTTTTGCCCTTAAACAAGTTTCACAATTTCTAATGAACTCCGTTACAAATCCCCTCATGTTGGGCCAATAAACCCTAGAGTTCAGTAATTTGTAAGTTCTATCAATACCCTGATGCCCTAATTTATCATGAGTTTCGACTAAACACTTACTTCTTAAAAAGAACAGGAACGGCTAATCTATAAATCATATTACCTAACTGATCCATTTGAGTCTTATAAAGGATATCATTTCTTATCACAAGACTTTCTTTATCCTTTTTCACGTAACTAACTCAGATTTAAAATTACTGTTTTAACTCCAACTCATATTTTCTCCTTCTAGCCATTTCCTTACAATCTTTAAAACTTGACAAGCTTTTCTGTTTATTAACAACGTCCTCCCACTCTAAAATCTGATGTATACTTATGGCACAGACAAAATTTGCGTTCTCATGAGGAGCTACCCATACTTCTTCGTCTTCACTCATGGGCCATCTCCTCTCTAGGCTTGCGTGTGACAGAATGTCGGCTTTAACATTTGTTTTCCTGGTCTGAATTTAAGTTCAATGTCAAATACCGATAAATCTGCTACCCATTTTTGTTCTGTGTGATCAAGTTTTGCTGTGCTGAGATTGCTCAAAGGGGCATTGTCAGTATACACTATGCACTTTGTGCCAATAAGATAATTTTTAAATTTTCAGTAACAGCCCATTTCAAAGCACACATTCTAGTTTGTTTTTCCTCGAACTATAGTTCTTCATGTTTCTTTCGTGTGGTTTCAGTGACCTACTTGCATAAGCTACAGGATGCAGCTTATCCTCCTTATATTGGGACAAAACAGCACCAAGTCCATCGTAACTAGCGTCTATTTCTAACGTACACGGTTTTTCCCAAACTCTATCCCTTTCAGTACTGGGGCAGCTATCAATTTTTCTATCAATGTCTGGAAGGCCATTTCCGTATCTTCTGTCCATTTATCATTAATACTTTGACTGGATTTCTTCTTTTCTCCTTTCAATAATTCATTGAGTGGCTTGGCAATTATGGCAAAATTTTTAATAAATCTTCTATAAAATGTTGCAAATCCCAGAAAAGCTCGCACTTCCTTAATAGTTTCTGGCCTCTTCCAGTTCTTCACTGCTTCAATCTTACTTAGCTCAGGTCCTATTCCTTGATTACTGATGCTAATCCTAGTAACTTACACATGTCTGCAAAAATGACATTTCTTTGGCTTTAATTTCATCCCATAAGACTTTATGCTCTAGCAATGCCTCTAATCTTAATAAGTGTTCGTCAATGGTCTTCGAAAATAAATATCATATCATCCAATAAATGACTAGAAATTCAAAAACATATCCCCCAAAATATTCTCCATGCATCGTTGAAAGGTTGGCTGGGCTTTTTGTCAGACCATTGGACACCTACGATACTGAAAGTGCCCCCATGGTACAGAAAATGCCGTTTTCTCTCTATCTTCTTTTCTTAACAAAACTTGGTGATAGCCCTGAGCAAGGTCAAAAGTGGAAAAGTATTTGGCTCCTTCCAATGAATCCAGACACTCCGCCACTCTAGGAAGAGGAAAATGCACCCTTTAAAGTTTTTTCATTCAATTTTCTATAATCAATGCACAACCTTAAGCCTCCCCCCTTCTTCCTCACAAGGACTATAGGTGCTGCATAAGGACTTGCACTTTCTTCATTACACCCCCGTTTCTTTAAGTCATCAAGCAACTGTTTAGCCTCAGGGATTAACGTAGGTGCTATTCTCCTATACGGTAATTTGATAGGTTTCCCACAGGATAATCTAATGGAATGTTCCCATCCCTTTATCAAACCTAGGTCTGAATCATTTAGCTCAAAACAGTCTTTATATTTGTAGAGTATCTTATCAGTCTTAACAAATCCGACTTTACTTAAGTTACTTTCATCGACATTTACTCCCCAACTTCCGTCTGTGGTTTTGAAGGTCTTCCTCTGATAGTTTTTCAGTATTCTCGTTATCATCATCCTCCATAAACTCCCTATGTCAAGCTGCACCGTGGCCAGTATACTGCCTGCTTCAATGCTGACATTATCTTTAGACCAATTAGCAACACAAACATATCCAACGCCCCATTCACATATAGAAAAACTGGGCAAGACCTGAACACCCGGAGGCAACATATTTTTACTCTCATCTGCTACTTTCTCTAAAACTACATACTCCTTTGGCACTTCCTTTAGGCTATCAATGTATACCTTAATTAGTTTCCTGCTACCTGACGGGACATTTCTATTCTGTTGTCTTAAGCAACTAGCATATCCTAAATCCTCCCTCTGCCAAACCTGCATAGTTTGACCAACTAGTCTCATACAACAATCCAAAACTTCACCATATTCAGCTTTTAATCCCTCTTTCTCTGATGCCATCACGTTAACATTTTTGGTGACTCCCCATTTTTCAAATAGCAAAGACAAAACATTCATGCCCACAAGGCATCTTGTTCAGTGTTCTTGCCAAGACCATTCCTTCCTTTCTCAGCTCTCTTGATAGAAACACACAAACTATTCTGTTCCATTCCACTACTTTCATCAACAACGACATGACCTATATATTAATTTCATTACCACTCAGGTCACATATGTAGTCACTACTATTATACAATGTCAC
Source organism: Macrobrachium nipponense (assembly GCF_015104395.2). Taxonomy (NCBI): domain Eukaryota; kingdom Metazoa; phylum Arthropoda; class Malacostraca; order Decapoda; family Palaemonidae; genus Macrobrachium; species Macrobrachium nipponense. The sequence continues at coordinate 92,282,675 of NC_061107.1, forward strand.
CCCTTTATTTGGTTTTTAAATTCCCCAAATACCAATTTTCTGACAACAAACTACAGTTTGCCCCAGAATCCATAAGTCCCACAGCTTTTCCCTTCTATTGTGGCGTGGTCAGTTTCATAGGTCTCTTCCCCTCTATGGGGTTGTCCCCAGTTTCATAGCTCCTCCTTATTTTAAACATTCACTTGGCCCGGACGTTCAAGTTAACGCCCGGGCCTCACCAAGTTTGTCCTGGGTATTATCACCGGCCTGCAATGACATCTCCCTCACAACCTTGTCTCCTCTTGCATTATTGAACCCTATGTTCTTACTAGAGTATAGATTACACTTATAAAATGGATGACCATCGTCCCCACAAGACCAACACTTAATTACTTTATAATCTCTCCTGCTATGCAAGTGGCTGTCAGAAACATTACCAAATTCTTTCATAACCTTCATTCTATCTTGCACAAATCTACCAGCATCTTCTAATTGATCTATGGCTCAGTTTTCAATCTTATCCTTTAGATCACAGGCAATTTTCCTGTCCCTCAAACCTTTTTCAAAAATCATACATTTAATGATTTCCCTCTCCTTTAGAGCAGACTGCTTTGCCCTCGGCTTCTCTTCCAAGTCAATTATTCTGTCTAAATACTCCCAAACACTTCTTGTATTCCCTGTTGTGCACACCACAGTTCTTTCCTTCTCTCTAGATTATCCTTATATCTGCATACGCTTCTAGTAGCTTAGTCTCCATTTTTCCTCCAAACGTTTTCGGCTTAGCATGGCGTATTCTTGTGCTAGCAGCTCTATCAGACTAACTTTAACATAATCTACGGCATCAGTGCCTGCTAGGTTAAGCTGATTGGTACATAATTTTGCCTGATCAAAAACCATCTCTGATTTCCTTCCTACACTGTTTCTCCCACTCATTTTCTCGAGCTGTGGAGGTTTTTTTACTATTGAAAGAGCATTATTACATGAGTAATTACAGGCCCCTCTCCTATACACCCTATCCAACTCATCTTCTATCAAGGCGAATCTGTTTTGCCACCAACGATTCAATCTATCCAACCTATCTTCCCATTCTTTGTTATTATTTGCTAATAGACGACCCAGCTCCTTAACAACATCCCTTTAAAAAGTGGCTTCTGGTTTCCACAGTGAACAAATCCTTCTACAAAAAAAAAAAAAAAAAAAAAAAAAAAAAAAAAAAAAAAAAAAACTATCTAAAAAAAAAAAAAAAAAAAAACCAGCCTTTTTAACCCTTAAATGGAAAAAAAAGGTTTTTCGTTAATTGGCAATTCACACCAAAATTTTCTGGTTCTCTTTTAATGCATTTATTAACTCCCCTACTCTGCTAAAAGAATTCACGTTTTCGCAGTGGTTAAAATCCACCACTTTCTGAATATTTACGACTTCCGAACACAATTTTACAATGTCCTTTTCCCAAGGCTTTTCATCATTATCACCACTTTTATCAACATAAGTACCTGCTCCAAAATCTAAATTCTTGCAAAACCCTCCATTATTGTCATTCTTCACTACGATACTCACTTCATCATTAACAAGATCCTTCTCCCTAAACCACACCACGTATTTCTGCTAACAAATCTTGATCACTACCACGTTCCATCATTTCATCATCACCTGCGCCTGTCTCTGTTCCCATAATATAATCAAGAACGTCCCAACTTTCATCATTTACACTGGCCTGGCCCCCACTTTATTCCCACTAGCACTGTACATAACTCCAAACAAATGTCCCACCTTGCAATTGCACTCCAGTCCAGTAGTAAATATTCTCAGGAACGTGCTGGTAGCCCACTGGGTTGAAGGTTGCCGTGGTGAACGCTCTGCTACCAAATATAGCAATCCAAGGAAGATACAACTCACAGCAGCATTCTTCTTTCATTTTATTGCACACGTAGACAAAAAACCTTCAACCCTACAAGCAGAAACAAATGCTCAATCAGGCAATATTACCAATAACAAATATATTCGGAAACACAATTAGCAGACAAACAAATAACATTAGTTTAATTACAGTAACAAACAATTAACGGACAAATAAACAAGATTAGTTACGTACAGTAACAAACAATTAACAGATAAATAACATAACCAGCTATGTTACAGAGTATGGTCAGCGCATATGTAAGCCTACGTGTACAGTGGCTATAGAGTGAGCCTACTCAAAGTCTGGTAGATTTCAGGACCGTCATCTAATTTACATTTATTTACAGATAGTATATTTAACCAGTGAATGGGTCGTTCCTCCGGTTAACAGGTCCGTGAAGGCAGTTCCGTTCATGCCGATCTATTTGGCCGCTCGTCCTCATTTGCTGTCTCGTTAACGGCTGTTATTGGTAACAAGTGCTGTGAAAGATAAAAGACACTTGGCGGATAACATACAGTGCTACATATATATATATATATATATATATATATATATATAGATATATATATATATATATATATATATATAATATATATATATGTTACAGTCAATGTCTAAATCCAGCAATTTGAAAAGTGACTGATTTTTTCAGGCAGTTTGTGAATTGCCTGGTTCAACCAGTCAGTTTTTATAATCAGCTAAAAATCGCAGACAATTTTACAAAGTGACTAAAATTTTGATAGATTTTCTTGGCATATTGACTGAAATGATCCTGCTACGGGTCACAAATCCCCAACCCCGCCCGGCCGAGGAACGAACCCAGGTCCTTGTGTGTGTGTGTGTGTGTGTGTGTGTGTGTGTGTGTGTGTTTAACTAGCTGTTACCCTCTCAGTATGAGCTCAGGGCTCATTATTTCCTTAAGATATCGACTCTTGAAGTAATGAACTGACAGAAAAACAAACCGTGTACTTGAGTAAATTTATTTTCTAAAACCTATGTAACGATATATCAAAATTAAAAATAAAAAAAAGTATAAAATGTGACATTTTGAATGTCATATCAGTTTTTATTTTACAATTCAAGCACTGACTATTGCACTTGTAACCTTCTTTGTAACATTTACAGCGATTTGTTTGACACTGTTTCTTGCCTACAGTACAGTTGCACTTAGCAGAACATTGACCACCAAACCTAAATGATTGCTGTACTGCCTGATGTAGTCCTACCTCCTTGTCTGCACTCACTTCATCAATACTATACAGTTGGTGGCTGCAAATATCAAATTGGGTCCTACTGTAGCGCCCCTTGAGTATTCCATCTCTCACGC
>NC_061107.1:92293380-92295423 GCF_015104395.2 Macrobrachium nipponense
CTGAAGTATGTTTGAAAACATACGAAAGCTCATGCTATAATTACATTTTCATTTGTAGACCTATAATATACAGCTATGGAGGTTGGAATCACCATAAATTCTTGTGACAAAAGCCGAGGGAGAAATGCCAGTGAGGCTTCTATGCCCTGGATGGTGACAAAGGCATGGAGAGGATTATTTTTCATTATTCAGAATTTTTAACAAAAGAGTGAATGTAGAAGTGTGAAAATATGAAAGTCATATAAGCACGACAAGGAAACTAGCATTACAAGAAAAACTGATAAGACAGCACAAGAATAAAGCAGAATGCACCACGTGACGGGATCTAACTATGACCTTGGTTGTTGTTTATAACACCAGGCCAACGCTGCGTCGGAGACAGAAGGAGGAGCTAAGACGATGAGGAACTTACCTAGCCATCAGTGCTGCCAGCGTCGGCTATAAACTACCATCCATGAAATGCTTGATGGATGCTTCTGTTTATTGCCTTGCCATTCATAAAATAACAATTAATGTTGACTAAATATTTACCATCACTGTAAGTCATATTCTATCTACTTACGTAAATTTTAATTACATTTGATTAACCAGAAAATATATTTTTCGACCTTTGAAATCAGAGGAAGAGAATAAGAAACGCAAAAAATTATTTTTGGTCCTATTTATCACATCTAAAACGGTGGTAGTTGTTATTTTTTATTTTTTTAAGAAAATTTAATATATGCTAGAATAAATGTTTTCAGCTTTCCAATGGTACCCACTTTAGTCATGATAAAGATACAGGGGTAAATTAGAAAGTATTTTGTGGGAACTTTCAATGCGTCTAACTCTTCAACTGTTTCACCGACGGGTGAGGTACCAAGACCGGAACGTAAACAAGAGTTTCGACTCGTCCGGACCGGAGAGGGTTAACCGTAGTCCTTAGATAAAATCGTTTGACAGTAACACACCCCCTTGGTAGCACATCTCTTTCGTTTCTTTCGACACTGAACACGCACAGATTTTGAACAGTTCTACAATATCTCTCGTTACGTTCGCATATCTTGACAATTCTTTTGACCATTTTGTCTCTGCCGCCATGGCCCGTAGCAATGTGAGCACGTTTTTTATTGATTAAAAAAATATCCTCAACGTGCACAAAATAAACGGTTCTTGAGTTTCACCCTCCCACTTTTTATCAACTTTTCAACACCACCATATTGAAGAACTTCATAACATCCAAGGATGTAATACTGCCGATTTGATCTATTTTTTGCAGATGCTGCTACTCTGAGCTCCTCTGTCAGATTGTAGTACTACAGTTTAGTCAGTATTAATGACTTTGAGTCCGAGTTTTTCTTTAACATCACTTTGTCGTAAGATTGTGTTTCTTGGGAACACGCCATATCTTCTATAAACGAAGTGAACCTCACAGTAGGACAATGCAGGGAGGGACAAGACACAGACAACGCTCAGCTAGCTAGCACACACACGCACACTGTTGCGGGTTCGTTGTTGTTGTTGTTTAAGATTAAGAGGTGTTGTTGGGGATTTGTGACCCGGTTAGCAGGATCATTTCAGTCAATATGCCAAGAAAATCTATCAAAATTTTAGTCACTTTGTAAATTGTCTGTGATTTTTAGCTGATTTATAAAACTGACTGGGTGAAACAGGCAATTCACAAACTGCCTGAAAATAGCAGTCACTTACAAATTGTCTGGATTTAGATATTGACTGTAACATATATATATATATATATATATATATATATATATATATATATATATATATATACATACATAATATATATATATATATATATATATATACATAAATATGCATGTGTATATATATACATATAGTATATATATATATATATATATATATATATATATATATATATATATATATATATATATATATATCTTTATACCACACAGACCACAAGAGCAGATATGTCACGAAGAACCAATGTAATAAAAAGAAAATAATAGAAAAAAGGAATATTACAGGGATAAACTAACACTATTGGAATGATTTTATCCGAACACGTGACGTTTATAA
>NC_061107.1:92295923-92305923 GCF_015104395.2 Macrobrachium nipponense
GTGACGTTTATAATCCAAAAAAGCAGCTCTGATGTTTTAACCCCTTTTTGTGTAGTCAGCGAACTGAGGGAATCGAATTTAAGAACTTTGCCCATCGCCACAAAACGTCTCCATCACCGGCTTGAATGTCCTGGAAAACCGGAGTTCCTTTTCCGTGAATCCTGAAACCCTAGGAACTCATTATTCCAACTCCTTCAAAGTCACCTCAAAAGGAAGATGAATCTGAAGATGAAATTTTCTAGAGAAACGTTTAATTAAAGCCGAGTAAGAATGAAAAGAAGGAAAGAACATTCCTGGAAAAGTAAAAAAAAAAAAAAAAAAATGCGTACTCTTTCCCTTTCCTAATCTACAGGTTTTCCTTGAAATTTCTGATTACCGACCTCTCTCCCTCTCTCTCTCTCTCTTTCTACTGGATATTGGTGGCACTTGCCTTCACATACACATATATGTATATATATGTATGTATGTCTGGTAAAAATGTTCTGTTACAACAGAATTCCATCTAATAAAAGGAGCCCATAAAAACACCAAAATATATAGAGAAAAATACTATATTTCAGAGGCTGCTGTCTGTCTCCCTCTTCAGGGAGATGAATGAGAAAAGTTTACAGAAAAGGTGGTATTTATACCAAGAGATCCATCCACAGGTAAGTCAATTTAGGTCACTCCCGCTGATAATCTTCCTTTAATCTTCTTAAGCGTTGGTTGAATGAATATCTTGTCGATCACGATTCTGAATCCCATGCTCCTTTTGAGATGTTCATTACCTGCCTCTCTTTGATTAAGGCCGATTCCATCATTTGACTCTTGTACCGGCTCCTTTTATTAGATGTATGTATGCATATATATTATATATATTTATATGCATATATATATAATCTTTATATGTATGTATGTTTGTTTGTATGTATGTGTATATATATATATATATATATATATATATGTATATATATATATATATATATAACATATATATATATATATATATATGTATGCATGCATGTATGTATATATATATATATATATATATATATATATATATATATATATTATATAATATATATATTCTGAATACTCTTGATGTCCCACACAAGGACTTCACATGACGCGTCATTAAAATGCAACTATAATCTTAATAAAGCAGATATCAATAAAGTCAATACTACATGTGGTATCCAGGTCAATCTGAGATTAAATCGTAAATCTGTTACTCAACAGCTATATAATCTTTGACTTCTTAGTAAGGTAAATTGAAAATTCCACGGGGACGTTCTTTTACAAAGGGATGTTTGGTATTTAGTGTCCCATTTTATTTCCTGGGATTCAAGTAGATCTTCTAGCATTGCCTTTGAAATGTAACAGAGATTAGTATTCGGTCACATTGTTCAGTTTTTCTTTAACAGGCGGTATTTCGTTATTATTCAAATGTAAACTGATAATAATGCAATGGAAATACTTTATTAATATATGAAGAATAACAGAGAATAATTACTGGATATTATTTAAGTTTAATATTGATTCCCTACGCGGCACGAAGAATTTAGATAAACATACATGTGTGTGTGGATGAAAAATAATGATTGACTCCTAAAAAAGTGCTAAAGAATTGGCAAGTACGTAGATGATTTTGCAATTCATTTTTCAGTTAAATTCACAGGTGCAAGCAGGAACTGGTAGATTAGAGAACGTTTCCAATAATTCTGTTCCATTTTCGTCATCAAGGCTCTTGATTTATGCGAAGATCACTAACTCTAAATTGACAATGACGAGTAAGCAAATCTATTAAATAAATTAGTTAGGCAATCAAAGAGCTTCACGACTCCCAATAACAACAATTTCCATTTTACATCGAATTTCCTCTAATCATCATTATCATACACCGACTGTCTAAAAAAATCATAACGGGAATTATTAAAGATTTCACAAAATTTTAAGATACCTAAACTAAAAATCAATTCCAACACGCGATATATATATTAAAATCGCCTAGTCTACGATATGATACAATTTTAATGAATCATTTTAAGATTTTGAAGCAGACGACTGCCCTAAATTTTGTAGGCTCCAGACTTGATACCTATTCAGTGCTTCACATCTGTCATGACATTAGAACCGACGACAAAGAGGGTCGTCATTAAAAATCCTCATAAAACGAAAGGAAGTACAAATGCCATCAACGTCAACTCCTTGAAACTTGAAACGCCATCGAACAAACTGCACAAACGAAAACAAACAGCACAGTCACACAAACACCTAGATGAAAGTGCAGGTATCAAGGTAGGTTAAAGATGGAAATTTATGGATGCTTAGCATAGTTGTGGGGTAATGTGTGTTGTCTCCATGGGGATGAAGCTTCTCCCCTCCCCTCCTCCACACTTACCCCTTTCCCCATCCAGGTTCCCCCCCAGGCGCCAGGGGAGCATCGGCCCTCGCCTGGATATGCCAGGTGAGGTACGGCGGAGGAGTTCCTTTGAGGTCGCGAGTCGTTGGCTGGGGAGGGGAAGGGGTGTAGTGGGCTGGAGCCCCCGATGTTGCCTGACTAGTCACTATTCCTCACCAAGTAACACCTCGGCGTCATTGGCTGAAGGAACACATCACTCTACTTTCACCTGGCAAAATCCGAGAAAGCATCTATCACTGTCGAGCTCTAATGACACACTTACTTCTCTCTCTCCCTCTCCGGTAGTGTGAGCGAGAAAATTGGTCTTCCCGGGGAGAAATTTCCCCCAGAAGGCAGATCAAAGTTTATAACTTTATTATTTAAGTGCCGAATTTGGCATTTTCTCCACTGGGAGATGTAAGTTTAGGATGCCATTATTATTATCATTATCTTTACTAAAGGCAATGAAATTGCTAGCGAAGATGCGAGGGTCGGACTGGTTTTGAGAGAAAATTGGAAGATAGAACATATCCGCGTTTATGAAAAGCCAGGAAACCAAAGGTACAGTAATCCCTCAAAATATCTCCGAATTTTGAGGACTAAATGCAACGGCAAGTGACACTAGAATATCTAAAATCCAGAAATATGGCGGAGATGTTTTAATCAGTTCAGTAAAGTATAGCTGAAAGAACATAGTCTTGAGAGCTGTCTATATATATATATGAATGCATGGCCAGTTCTCAAAACCCTGTTCTTTCAGTTATTCAGTTATACTTAACTGGACTGATTGGAACATTATCTGCCATATTTCTGGATATATAATATATATATATATATATATATATATATATATATATATATATATATATATATATGTGTGTGTGTGTGTGTGTGTGTGTGTGTTTCTAGTATATATATAAATATATATTACAAAGAGAGTGAAATTCTCTTTTTGAATGCAGCTGACAATCTCACAACTAAGAAAAAATACCAGATTTAAAAATACGACAAATTCTCAGTTTTGAGAACAGAGACACGAACTTTACTTTGTGAAAGCTATGAATTTAACGTTGTTCTCTACAGAAAAACAGTACTCCAGTTTGTATTCTGAAAATATTGGTACATGTGCTCCGAGATTTGCAGAATTGTATTTCAAATCTGTAGAGTTTTGATCGGTAAAAGTGTAAGACGTTCTTAACCAAAATACTAATTATTTTCTGTTATTTTCTAAAAGTTCGGAATTCCGCCTTATTACATATACTTTACACAGACGTAGAGAATTTCAGATTTTTCTTGTAAACAAAGTTTGAATGTGGAACCTTCATAACTGGAAACTTTTCTTTTACACACACACGCACACATTATACACACACACACACACACACAAATATATATATATATATATATATATATATATATATATATATATATATATATATATATATATATATATATATATATATATATATATATATATACCATCTTTTATTTGATAGTGTAAAATGCTACTTCCTCTCTCTTGGAGAGTTTTTCTGCTGAATATCTCCTCCATAAACTTCTCCGTACAGTGGGAAATGACACGCTAGCTTATGTAAAAAAAAAAAAGATATATATATAAAAAATAAGGTAAACGTTCAACAGGAAAACGAAAGTTATATTTTTGCGCTAAGACTTAAGGGAGGTAAACGAAGAACCGATTCGTATTACTGTTGAGCATGTAGCTCATCTCGGCTTTATATCAAAGCCTCTTATTGAGATTAGACTTGGAGTTTATTTTTTTTGACGAGAAGAGGACGGAAAAAAGAAATTTATTCAGACACAGTCATACGTCTTATGCTGAATATTCTGCTCTACCGCATCAATGAACGTATATTATTTTTATGACATCATCTTAGAGTATGACTTACAAACAAATTATGGAGAATGGTATGCCAGTAATGAGTACACTCACAAAATACTAAGTTTTGTGAAATTCCAAGCTTGATAAACTCGGGTAATCTTCGTATCAAAGTTAGCAGACAGTGTTTTTGCAGCTGCATGTAGGATCAAATTTTCAAGAACTTTCCAAATTATTAATCCCATTTAAATACGGATGGATCATGTTATTCATTGCATAGTGAATATAGATTAGTTTTTCTGTTAATAAAACTGGGAATAATATTTTCCCTTGTATGAATTCTTACATACAATAGTAACGATAACAAACTTCCCTTGTGCAAAATGGAATCACATAGAATGAATTCTCTTGCACAAAGAATATCAATGACCATTATATATCCTGTGAGAGAGCTGATGAACAAAGTTATTCAGATGCCAATAGAATATGATCATGATGGCGGTTAATTTGCTTATTTTACAATCTCATTTATGCACACTGTCTCCTCATGAAAAAAATAATGCTTAATTTATGTTAAACAGTAACGGCAGTTAAAACTACATAGTTGCAAACGGGATGCATAATGTTGCTAATGATGATTGCTCGGCATTAGCATAAAGATCAGTTTACTATTCTAGATAAGAAGGTGTTGTTAAGAAAATAATATTTTTGGCACAGATATCAAGTTGGCAGAACGAAGGGCAGCCTTTTGGCATGACCGAAGTCTTTCGTTATTTGAAATATACCGTATATAGAGATATTCATTCCGACAGTTACCAAATATAAATGGTTAGTATGAGAAATTATGGGGGATAAGTATGACGGTAATGGATTTTAGTAAACGGGTTTTTTTTTGTTATACTGGAAATGTCTATTGTAGAGGGCAAATGAAATTGATACCTTAAAATTAGAAAAAATTATATGAGGGTGAAGTAATAAAACATTAAATTAAATAAAAGATAAATTATAATCCTGGAGCTTACTTATCTGAATGCAAATCATATCGCTAGCAATTAACTAGAAACATAAAGTAATACAGACGATACATCAGGGATGTTAGGAAAAAAACGTTGAACAGAACGTTATGCCAGCAACGTTTTGCAAAATCATTCATTGTATGATTACGGTAACGTTTTGATACGTCAGAAAAACAAGACTACATTTTTAATGAATTTTATCTATCCCACAGTCAATTTTTTTTTTTTTGGAGAATGGAGTGCTTTATTTTCTACACTTTGCAGAACAGGCCGCTCCATATTGGCTTCCACATTTTCCAATCAACATTTCTCAATCTCTGGGATGCAACTTAATCTGTTTGGGTTTGGAACAAACTCGTCAGGTTAAAAGGTTAAATACCACAGACGAGAGGGAGATTAAGACGTTGCCTCGACAAAAAGTGATGGAAACGAACTGTCATTTTGCTGAGAGAGAGAGAGAGAGAGAGAGAGAGAGAGAGAGAGAGAGAGAGAGCATTTGTGTCATACTTTCTGAGATACGTTCCAAGATGTTTGAGTTCAATTCTGGGTTCAAAATGATTGTATGAAAAGTACCCACAATGACTGACGAAATATTGATGTCAAACTTGCCGATAGGTGCACACGGACTCATACAAACCCACGTATACATACACACAGTATATAACACTCACGCACGCGCGCGCACACACACACACACACACACACACACACACACACACACACATATATATATATATATATATATATATATATATATAATATATATATATGTGTGTGTGTGTGTGTGTGTGTGTGTGTGTGTGGGAGAGAGAGAGAGAGAGAGATGTAAACTTGTATATTCACGGCAAAATCAATATTTGAGATTCCGTCGTATTTTACGATGCTTACTCCTCTTCCATAGTAATGCGTTATTGATTAAGCCTCTGACCTAACTTGGTCATAATAAAGTTGGAAGAACTTCGCTTATAAAAATAACTGGCGTCTTCATTTCCTTGACATAACCAGGTAGGTTGAAATTGACTTGAGTCTAATCAGTAATAGAAAATTGCACCTTGAATTCCCCTTTGATATTGTTGTATATACTCTCGTATTCTTCAACGTTTAAGCAATTTTAATCGAGTAATTTTAGTCCTTTGGCATTAGACATGAATGAGAAACTAAATACGAGCTGTCTGAAGATTAGAGAAAATTGCGAGGCATTTAAATCTTCCAGTTCAATGGGACAAATTTCCTTCATAAACTTGAGGGTTGTCTATACGCTATAATTTCACGTTACTCAGTTCCTCTTCGCCTTCTGTGTGTCGTCTGACAAGCGAGACATCAGTGAATGAATTACAGAAGACAGATACCGCTTTTATTTATTTATTTTTTCTTTTTGCTCCTGGCGAGGATCAAGAATTTTTATTAGGGTTCAGTTGATCTCTTGAAATTCATGTAGTGCAGATTTGGTCTGGTATGCAGTCGGTTTGGCCGTGTGGAAATCTCAGCTTGACTGTGAGAGCCTCCTGCGTAGGTTGTACCAAGGTTGTAAGATAGTATTATGGTAATTTGACCGATAACTTGCTTTTATTTCCTGATTGTGGAAGTGATTTAATCTTGTGCCAGGCTAACTTAATCAATATGTCACCCAAAACATTTAAGAAATGTTTTAAGAAGCCCAAACCAGACATGTTCTTAAGATTAAAAGGAAGCTCTCTGCATACTATTACTACTGCTACCATTAATATTACTATTAATAATAATAATGATAATATTTAGAAAATAAAAAAAATCTTCGCTTTATTGATTTTTCAGTATAACTATCTTATACGATATTACACACACACTTACATTTTCGTGATACACTAGCCCCATCCTGATAGAAAATGGGACCTGTGAGAATGAGATTAGCGTACCCCCAAAAATTAAGCGTTTGTAACATTAATAAGACAATTATGCCAAAGAACCGATAAATTATGCAAAACCAACGAGAATACGACATATAATCAACTCTGTCACCAGTTGTAATTGTAGTCTTCAAAGCCAAACCATATCTAGAATATGAAGTAAAAACGATTTATTTCTTGTCCCCTTCCGTCTCCCCTCTTCTTGGAACTATAATCATCACCATCTGCTTTCGCCTTTCTTCATTTTTAATCTCCTCTTCTCCTTCCACCATGTTTTGATAATGTTTTTTTTAATCTGTAAAATTCCAGTGACACTACGTGTTCAATGAACAAGATATATATAGTTAAGGCTTTGCCAAAGGCAAATTATTGTGTAATCAAATATAAGAGACTTTGTACCAAATGCCCATTAGAAGATATTCATGATGAATATAATCTAAACACTTGCCTGTATATTCCTAACATGAAATAAATGAAATGAAAAAATCGTACTTTATAAGGCTGATTTTTAGGCAAGAGTCATGGGCTAGGACTTAGTACATTGTATAACTAATTTATTAGACTACTTCAAGTGCCAGTTCGAGATAACAAACACAGCTACAAGTGTCAGAAATTCTGCCAAGTATTTAGCAGTTTTCTCTCTCTCTCTCTCTCTCTCTCTCTCTCTCTCTCTCTCTCTCTCTCTCTCTTTCTGACTGCTCAATTCGCACATTCAAAAGAGAGAGACAATCGTTGAGCCATGATTCAGCAAAGGAAGGAATACACCTAGACTTTCGTCGTATATTCATTAAAGGAATAAATTCTTTAAAAAAAAAAAAGCAAATTCATGTTTAAGAAGCACAATTTACTTCATTCAAGTTTCTCACTGATAATTAGATAATGAGGACTGAATGCCTGGCTAAACAGAAAGAAAGCGATATCCTTCGACATGCATTAATGAGCAACTGGCCTAAAGGGCAAAATATGCTGAATATTTCAGTTCGTATTGGAAGCAGATGATGTGGTTCGATATATCAAAAATAAAGGGAAAAATGTTTCGCATCTCTCTCTCTCTCTCTCTCTCTCTCTCTCTAGCTGTATTCATATGCGTGCTTTTTGGGCAGACTTTTTCGAAGACGCATTTCTTGTTAAATGTTAATGCACATGAGAAATCTATTATTCCCTGAAAAACGTTTTCAATTTACTTTACAGGAGATTGGCACTGTTTCCACAATACAATAAGTGGCACATATGTATGGTGTGCTCATATGCAGGCACTATCTATCCATCTATCTACTTATATGTCTAATATATATATATATATAATATATATATATAATATATATATATATATTATATATTATATATATATGATATTATATATATATATATATATATATATATATATATATATATATATGTGTGTGTGTGTGTGTGGTGTGTGCGTGTACATATGTGTGCGTTGTTGTTGCATGCCGGTGATAGCTCTCTATAGAGTTTCTCTTCCAATACTCACAAAAAGCAGAAAACTGTATAACTGAGGTATTCCCTTCATAAACTACCGTGTAATAAAATGAAGATTACTACTACTATATACCTGGATTAATTCTAACACAATTTTGGCCCTTTGGTGATATTTACAGGTGGTGATTTAATTAGCCATCACGCTGACTGAAAACGATATTAACTTAGTTGGATTTAAGGAGATTCTTTAAAAAATCTTACTAATTTAGAGGTACAGTTAAAAACAAAATATATTCATCCGGAATATCAACATTCTACTTCATCATTTCAATGGTTGATGAAACTATACGCGCAGAAATTGATTGACGGCTGTAATGTCTAATAAGAAACTAAAAAAAAAAGTTTAAAAGGCGTTTTGTTTTTAAAAAAAAATTGAATATATCGATATGATAAAAAATAGATACATAAGATATAGATTATATATAGATTATATATATATCTAGATATATAATATATATATATATGAAATATTATATAGAATATATACATAGAATATATACATTATATATAGGTAGATTATATTTTAGATTATAATTATATATATATATAATATATAGACGTATTATATTATATAGATATATATTAATATATTATAATATATAATATAGATATATAGATTATATATCAAAGTATATGTAGGTATTTACTTGAAGGAAAATAACTGAAACTGAAAACTATATAATGGTTATAATATATAATAGATATATATATATTGATAATATATTATTGATAGTAGACCATATATATATTAGTATAATATACGGTATATATGTATCCATAGATAATATTATATATATATAGATATAGATATTATTATATAATATAGATTATGGTAATACATATTATACATATATGATAATATATGTATTGATATATATATATATATATCCATATACATGATAAATATATATAGAGATATATATATGATATATATATAAGTAACTATAGATACTATAATAGATAGGCACTTATATATATATAAAATATATATATATATTACTATAATATAGTATGTATCATACATATATATATATATATATATATATATATATATATATATATATATATATATATATATAATGTTATTATATATATATGTGTGTGTATATATATACATATATATAGTCATATCTGCAAATACATACATAATGTACACAATAGCCCCCGTCCCACGTACCTGGACGGTTTTCGAAGGGTCTGACGAGCGGCGGACGAAAGGCATCTTGAAATATCGCAATTTATCGCCAGGTATCGTAAGGCGTCCAGACTTTATCTTACAACATCTCTATCACGAGCTCAGGGCCAAGATGAAAGGGGAGCGGTTAACACTAAAGGGTGTGGATAGAGGCTTCAGGTAGTATTTAGGCTGAAGGATTTA
>NC_061107.1:92310923-92323423 GCF_015104395.2 Macrobrachium nipponense
AAAGCCAGCAGTTGGCTGATGTAATACTTTTTCAATGTTTTAGGTTTTTTTTTTTTACCGATTTAATGCATTCTCTTTCTTTAAACGAAAACTAGTTCACGTCTGCTTATTTTCCCACTACTTTTAACGGTTGCAGTTTTGTTAGCTCTGTTCTTGTATTCATTTTCTTCTCGCGCTATATGGTAATCATGTATACATCAATCAGATCAATTTATTGATAATCGTATCGTACTGAATTTCTTCAGCAGTAATAGTAGTAAGTCATGTTCCAATGGTTTTTTCACAGTATTTATTAATTTGCCTTCTTTTTTTAACTTTTTTTTTATACCGGTAGTTTTTCGCCTTAAAATCTGCAAACACTTCCATTTATAATTTCGTTAATTATTCACTATAAACTTGCCAATTCAACGATGTCATGCAACTAAGAATGATTCAGACTGTTGCGGTAAAATTTACCATAAGTAGTCGTCCTAATTCTTCCATGTATTCGTCTGATTTCCAAAAGATTATTCGTAAAGTATAAATGTTACTGCCCATTAATATTTTCTTTTAATTCATAGCATTAAACTATTCCGCTTCTCGTGTTTAATATTCTGCCATAACAAACCCTGGCAAGTTGCGCTCAGTTTCATTATATCGGCTTAAGATTCTGTCATCAACTTCTCTGTGACCTATGACCAAAGTTAAGAAAATAAAATGGAATTACGTCAACTCTATTTATAATTTTTTTTTTTTTTTTTTTGCTTTTACGTATTTCAGATGTTGCTACCAGCCAGCAATAGTATGGCTTCGTTATTAAAAAAAAAAAAATAAAATAAAAAACGTTTGTCCCTAAAATGAAACAATTCTTTGTTATTTTTAGCAAAATTCGCGACCAATATAGTCTAAGAAAACCTCTCTGTTCACTTCACTAATACTTCTTTATCCTCCACGTAATCTCCCCCTCATTCTCAATCAAGACTGATCCCGTTCTCATGGCTTAATTCTTATCCAGCAAGATTTCCAGTTTCGCTGTGAATTATACGCCAACTCTTTCTACGAGCCGGTTTTTCAACTGTCTTTCATTTTCAAAAACTGTCTACTTGTTGTGTTCCTCCAATCTGAACACAACCATTTTTAGTTTTCTCTTTCAAATGACCTCAAAATGCTCCGCGGTCTTGGGGTGTTTATGGATTTTATTTCGCGGGATTCTGTTTGACTTATTAATCATCCAATAAGCTTCATAATTTCCTTCTCTGGCTGCTTCAGATTATTACGAACGAAACGAAGTCATTACTGGAAACGGACTCATTTCAGGCGGAACGGCCCAACCCAGCCCTAACGCTATTCAAATGCTAATATCTCCAAAAGTATTGAGGAGTAAATAACATTCTTTCTGCAGATAAAACCTTACGTCTTTAAATTCCATTCCATACTATAAGATATAGTTTTACAATATCATAAATTCACATTTAAATGGTGCTTTAATTATTGCATTATAATTTTGTAAAAAAATGTATGATTTCAGCACCAAATTCGATAGTTTTCTCGAATACTAGGATTAGTTAAACTATGCCCTCTCACCTCCACTATAAAGAATAATTTCGCATTGTATCGCTGGTTATATTTGTAGCAGTTTGATGTTGGAAGACTATTTGAAAAGCAATGAACGATGGCAGAGAGTTCCAAGATACCTAGTGAACCCTTGATGCTTCGCGAGTTATCGTCTTTAGGGCGTCCTCCTTGTGTGCAATATCTTACACATAAAAATGTAAGTTTATTATATTTCAATAAATCTCAGCAATACCAAGTGAATAGAAGTCATTCGATTTAAAGACTAGTCATAAACTGATGTGAAGGTCAGCAAAATTAACTTTCCTGTGCTTGAACATGTACACAACCTTAATGCACCAAATGAGGGTGGAGTATCAAAATCATAAGGCAATGAGTAAGGACTCTTTCATTTCTTTAATAGCCTAGTAGCATAAACTCTCAAAGTATTGGCGGTTCAACACCGCTTGACTGATGGGTAATCCAACACCACATTATCCACTATTCATCTGTCTTACTCTTTCGCTCCATGGTATTCAGAGCACTTTCTTTCCAATGTCTCTTCCATTCCATTTATCAAACATATTCAAGGATTTGTTCATCTCCTCCTGCCTAACGTCTACAATCTGTTTCCCAATGAAGGGGTGGCGCTGGTTGTTTTATCATATATATATATATGAGTGTGTGTGTGTGTGTGTGTGTGTGTGCGTTTTGAGAAACAACGTGTCTCAGGAAAAGATTGACATAGCGTTCATCTTATCTCCAAAAGGTTTGTTGAATTTTTTTTTTTTAATTATACTTTTTACTGAGCTTCATTCGTGACTCTTATACGGTCGGTATAGGACATTGTCTCTTATTTTTATTTTCTTTTATATTTCCCCTCCTCTTAGTTTTTTATATTTCCAGTTTCATTGTTTTTTTCCAATGTCTTTGTTATACACCTGGAGTCTTCGAAGCAATTTCTCCCTCTTTCCAACCAGACATCATGCATACTCATTTTTCCTACATGTATCACCTCTCCAGCTTACAAATAAGAGTCATTCTTTTCTCCTCTCTTCTTTTGATGCTGTTATCTCGCATCCACTCTTCCTTCTCCTCCTCCTCCTCCTCCTCCTCCTCCTCTTCCTGCTTCCCCTCCTCCTTCCCCTCCTCCTGTCTCGTGAGAGGGGCCAAAGACGAGAGAGAAAGAGACAGAGAGAAAAAGACTTTGTTACACCGTTATCACTATCTCCCTGGACAGAGAAGAATGACCCACTGGGACTGGCCGGAATGGAGAATGAGGATCCGGTAGGAATGAAACAATCATGCCCTGTGAGACCTTCCAGGGAGAAAAGCCCGTTTTGTCAACGGGGCGAAGTGTATTAGACTCCCAGGGGGAGGCCAAGGTTGTGCTTGCCTGTGCAAAGTGTTGAGGTGTCTTGTTCGTGGTGTTGTTTTGCATGTAACTGTTGATGGTGTTGATGATAATAATAAGAATAATGGTATTATCAGACGTGGTATAAAGCATTTGTCTCTAAAATTCTGACTCTGTTGCCTGTCCTTTGAGAAAGAGGATGATAGTCCTCGCAAAACTAAAAGGGTTTATGGGAATTTTAGCTATATATCAAGATGATGTACGCAAGAAACAGATTCCATTTATTCTCGTCTCTACTGAATGTGATTGTTCTTTCTTGTCTTCATTATCTTTAATATTATTAAACTAATAATGAATTTAGGATCTTGCGTCACTATGGTATTCACGATATATACTACATATATGTAAATATATTATATATACACACACACACACACACACACACATATATATATATATATATATATACATATATATATATATATATATATATATATATATAATATATATATATATCTATATAAGCAATAAAGGACATCTATGAATGAAGCAGAAGCAAAGTTTTTAATTTGATAGAATCCTGTCAACTGAATATGCACTAAATAATGGTGTGTTACAAGGAATCTTATGTCGACTTTGCTGTTTACCATTCTCAAGGATTTTATAATAACAAAAGTGCAACTGGAAATGGAAGAGACGATTCATGATGGAGGCACGATAGGAAGCCTTAGAATAAGCAGATGATACTTTTTTATCAGCAAAGATCCACAAATTTTACAAAATGCGCAAAACAAAATGCACCATTCACCTAGAGCGGTGGGACTCAAAATAATTCTAAATAATAACAGATGGCAAAAGGATACGTGACGTTGAATCTTTCATATATTTTGGAATCATGATATCTGACATAGGTCCTCCCACGTTTCAATTTAGCGTAAGAGCTACGGAATGATAAGGAACTCTGTACCCAAGAAAATTTGTCGATTTGTGAATTAAACTTTAAAAATAACATTAGAAATCAGATGACAGGATAGAGTGAGAAGTTATACCATAAGGGAAATTTCGGAGGTTCCACGTAGAGATGAAGGGGAGATATTAATGGCTTGAAAAATGCCCCTCACAGCGACCTACAGAGAATAGCTTGATTCCTGTGAACAAGAGAAGAGTTGGAAGATCCAGACCTTCTCGGGTAAGGACTATAAGAAGGAAGGGTGGAGATGAGTGGAGATTTGTGGAAGTGAAGGCACAGGAAAGGTGTGTGTGGTTGAATTTCACCGAGGCCGGGAGTCCTGCAAAGGATTTGGAGGCCATGATGATGAACGGCAGAAATGGAATTTTTCGGATAAAACTTTAATTTTTCATGAGTTTTAAAATAATACAGAGTACTGAGTTTTCAAAACCATCCCTCCGTTTTTACAATAAAACAAAGTATACTGCCATATGTACCACCATGATCAATACCAAAGGAATGATTTATTTTTACCCTGAAAGATTAATCCCTCAGTCATATTACTTTAATAAATGTAATATGATTAACGGCATCAAAAGCAACTCATGTTGAACACCGACAAACTATTTCCAGGACAAAACAGTTCGTATTTATAATGAAGACCGCACTGACTATATCAATATTTCAATAAATTTGTTCCTTGTTACAATTTTGATGAGGCAGGTATCCTTCATGGCATCTAGTTCTGCTTTACACTCGCAATTATTACATTTACCATTCCATATTATGCTCTCTCTCTCTCTCTCTCTCTCTCTCTCTCTCTCTCTCTCTCTCTCTCTCTCTCTCACACTTTTCTGAAACAGACGTCGATCGTCGACCATTTCAAAATAAGCTATTGCCAATGGTTAAATGACAGTTACCTGTGCAATGAAACCTTTCAACTGAAAGACTTAGGACTGATCCTGATATGAGTCAGCTATCTATTTCCGTTGCACACGTGATCGTGATCTGGTTATTTTAATCATATTCACTCAGAAGAGCCAATTCGAATGAAATTCTGTCCAATTGGGTCATACTGAGATGTGATGTTTTTGAAAACACGTTTGTATGCGAGGCAGTGAGCCTTGCCTTTCAGCTACAAGACCTAACTTCGATCATGATATTCAGTAATATATACATTATATATATATATAATATTATACATATATATATATATATATCTCATAATATATATATATATATATTATAAAAGAAATATATATATATGTTAATATTATTATAATAGACATACATAGATTATTAATATATATTATATATATATAATAATATATTATTTAAATTTTATTATATATATATATTTAGATATATATTATAGATATATATATAATTATAAAATAGGATATTATATTATATATATAATATAGAGATAATATATTAGCGAGATATTATATTATATGGGATATATTATATAATATATAATATATCTAAATACAATATATAGATATATATATTATATATATATATATATATATATATATAGATACATATAAACAACGTAAAAAGAAAAACTCATAACATCCATTATAATTATTATTATATATATATAGATATATATATATATATATATCTATATATATGCAGATATATATATATATTATGTGTAGATATATATATATATAGTTTATATGTATATATATATATATATATATATATACTATATATATATAATATATATATATATATATATATATTACAACGTAAAAGTAACTCATAACATCATTATATATATATATATATATATATATATATATATATATATATATAATATATATATATATACATATACATATATATATATATATATATATATATATATATATATATATATAATATACACATATACAATTAGACAGAACAGATCGAAAACCGACAAACTGAAAACTGAATACTCATACACCAACATGGAAATAATTCTCGCCTGAAATCGAAAAAGTTATATACAGACAAGGCTACTGCCTATACGGAACGTAGTTCTTAGTATTAGCCTAGCAACTGTGTAGGCTTGATCATATATGCGTCAAAATTTTAAAAGGCTGCACAGGCATATCGGGAATATGTATATGAATAATAAATGAAATCCCAGTCACAGATAAATCGAAAATATTTAATAGCAATCCATCTGCATGTAAGAGGGAGTTACTTCATCTCTGTCTTTACACATGACGTATGCTAAAGCCTTCCTGAAACTCATGTATATGCAATGTTTCTTTGCATTTATTGCCGGATGAAAAATGAGTCT
Source organism: Macrobrachium nipponense (assembly GCF_015104395.2). Classification (NCBI taxonomy): domain Eukaryota; kingdom Metazoa; phylum Arthropoda; class Malacostraca; order Decapoda; family Palaemonidae; genus Macrobrachium; species Macrobrachium nipponense. The sequence goes on from NC_061107.1 coordinate 92,317,056, forward strand.
GTCATTCACGTTCGTTCTTAAGCGGCTCTCAGTGTTATGAATAATGATTAATTTGAAGCTGGAGATGCAAGCAAATATCTTGACTCTATTGAAAAATGGGGATGGCTATAAATTACATAAGTGAAGGATAGAAAAAAAAAACGGAAAGAAAGAACTTGTAAAAATGTATTCTGATTTCATATTTTACGTTGAATCATCAGCAGAGCTACCCTGATTTTGCAGCCGATGCTATAATATGTGAGGGTTTCTGAGACCCTGTATCTGATTGACTGATCGTAAAGTGTATTAGCTTAAGTAACTAAATCTGATGCTTGTTATTACAAAACACCAGCAGTGAATAGGGCTATGATTTCTGTTTTTAGTATTTAATGGAGAAATTATGCATTTCTACTTTTTTTTCTTTTTGCGTACATTGTTGCCAATAGCTACACATACTTGGATATGCATCATTATTGTAAACAGAAGTTTAATTTGTCATACATGGCCACCCACCGGCGATCACATTAAAGACATACTTGAACCCTCTATGCATAAAAGACATACTTGAACTCTCTATGCATAAAAGACATACTTGAACTCTCTATGCATAAAAGATATACTTGAACTCTCTATGCATTAAAGACATACTTGAACTCTCTATGCATAAAAAGTCTGAACAATCTGCAACTCATCCGAATAAAATAAAGATTTCATCTCATGATATTAGCTTTTGTTGCTTAGTATTCGTCAGTTTTATATCAGAAAAGCTATTTAAGTCTGTAACAAAGCTTGCTGATTCATTTGAAGTCTATGTCATAATAAATGCCAAATATAATATCACGTCAGTTGTTACAGTAGTAAATCTTTAGCTGCCATCGTTATTGGGATAGTGGTAATATTTAAGGAAGAGCTAAAACATTTGTCTTGCCATGTTTTAAAGAGAAAGGGAGGCAGAATGCCTATCAAATACCTAACTTGACTAGGCTTATGAATTCACAAATATACAAAATTGAATGTTTTCGTTCTACTACGAAGATAACTACTCTTATTGTGCAGAGCTTAGGTGACTTTTCACCGGTATAACTTTGAAGATAGTTTACGAGTGAACCTCTTGTTCATTCTGACTCTGAATCTGGGTCACTCAAATACAAGATCGATTCACAACTTCAGATTCAGACTTTCTATCTCTGGAAATCATAAGAATAGATTTCACCAAATGTGTTTATCCTCGGAGTACTGTACCAAGTGTCTATCCCTTATCAGGAATGAGAGACTGGCTTAGTAACCGCAGCAACGTACTGCAGAATCTGCCCTTATAAGTAGTCCGCTAATCACCCTGCTCCGAGTTATAAGTGGGTTAAATATGTCATTTGCCGAAGATTCAAGAAGTCTGAAATTAGCAACATTTCCTATATTGTCAAATAAGGGCTATTTAGAATCTTTCAGAGGTTGATACAGGCCCAATGTTGAATATGCTACTTAAATCTGACTATGTACCAAATCCGAACGACGAAAGTAACTTTGATGTTGAATATGTACCTCTTACATACTGAATATTCGAATTACTATCACTTTCATGCGTACTTAAACTGTTCTAGAGATATTGCATATTGAATATTTCCAGGAATATAGTGAATATGATGTCGCAAACCTCTGAAATAGTATGAATATTCAGGATATCACAACTAAGGGAAGTAGAGTAGAGAATTCGATAGAGTAACCTACCGAAAGAGGCGAATAAACCAAAAAATAAAAAAAAACTACAATAAATTAAGAAATTCATTAAAAAGAGAGTAGCTAGGTAACGTTTCTTGTAACCTTTAGTGTCCACCAAAAACCTGATTTGCAGAAAAACAAGAAAACTCGAACGACGAAATCTAGACAACTTTTGATACAGGACCCTTGTTTCTGCTATGACCGCTGACACGTTCTTGCTCATAAAAAGTGGAACAGGTTGGAGTGTTCAGAATGGGCAATTTACAATAAGATATCATATGCGAAAAATTATGTAAAAAATTACTAGAATTAACAGAACACGGAATGGGAAACCATAAACACGGTAAATCACATATTTAAAGGAATAAAAAGTAAATATATAGAGGAAGGTTTTAATCAGTAAGTACAATTTTGACACTTTTCCTACAATGGAAAAATAACGTACTAGAGAGAGAGAGAGAGAGAGAGAGAGAGAGAGAGAGAGAGAGAGAGCTCACAATACAATTAAGTATCAAGTATGAAATAGAAGTAAGCTTGATTTATAAAGTATATTTAACTCTGGATTAAAAAGACTATTTCCTCAACTTAAAGAGAAAAATGGCACTTCGTACACCCGCTCAAATTCCGTTATCAATACGTAAACGGATAATTATGTCATAATTGCGATGAGAGAATAATAAGACAGTATGCCCACATGTTCATTGCAAGGTGTATTGCATACAGACATTAGAGACTCCTATAACGAGGATTATTATATCAATAACACACACACACACACACACACACACACACACACACACATATATATATATATATATATATATATATATATATATATATGAATAATTGATCACGAAGTATATAAAACGTGATGCTATGTTTAATTAAAGGTAATGCACGGAGGAAAATGAAAACACGAGAACTGCTGAGATCTTTCCGGTCTTAACGACCCTTTACTTAAGGCAAGATATATAATATATATATATATATATATATATATATATATATATATATATATATATATATATATATAATCAGTTGGTAATTATTCTGAATACAAGAACGCGGCGAATTATATAGGTACTTAAAACGATTTGCTGTGAAATATTTGAGGATTTTCTAGTGATAATGCAATAACATTAAAACAACTGACACGACTATACCTGGAACATGCAAGACCAATCATTTCAAGCGTGGTATGATTGGTGGTTTCGCTTTCAGAAAAAAAATATTCGATGTAGAAAAGCACTGAAAATATGATGTTAGTTTAAATGACATATTCGGTCATCGGTTCCTTTTGCAATTCATGCACTGACTGAGAGTGAAAATTCAAGGCTGCATGGAACTGGAGATATGTTTGTTTCTATGGTGTTTTTACGTTGCATGGAACCAGTGGTTATTCAGTAACGGGACCAACGGCTTTACGTGACTTCCGAACCACGTCGAGAGTGAACTTCTATCACCAGAAATACACATCTCTCACACCTCAATGGAATGCCCGAGAATCGAACTCGCGGCCAAAGAGGTGGTACGCCAACACCATAACGACCACGCCACTGAAGCGCTGGGAGATAATATGGGACTCTAATATAAAGCACATTGCAAATTAGTTCATACTGGATCGCATCATTAATTTGCTCGTTATCAAAGGGGAAAAAATGAACATAAGGTGTGCAATACAAATTCCCAAACCTTCAAAAGTTCGAGATCTCTCACTAACTCCAGATTCTGGAAAACTCCACATTTTTTGGCCCCTTTGGTCAGCCCCTGATTAGGAGCCAGTGAGTACACTCGAATGACTATAGTTGTTAAAATTATGGAATGAAAAAGAGCATCTACAGAAAACGTAATTTAAGTGGTCAGTGGCATACGGGGATGATAAGTTCCTTAATCGAGATTCAGAAGTACATGAGATATATGTATGAAACATCATCAAGGTTTGTCAATTATCGTGTGCATCAAATAGTAATCTGCTTTTTATAGTTAATTTTCGAAACGGGAAAATAATCTATTTAGAATGTAATATATATATATATATATATATATATATATATATATATATATATATATATATATATATATATATTACAAAGCATAACCACTATATAATGTGAAGAAGAATGTACGTGAGTGTGATGCCAAGGTAGACATTGAAATATTCTCTTCTACTTATTAAGTTTAGAAGAGGCCAAAAGGCACTTGCATGTTCAACTGTAAATTCTCCCAGGTGCATCTTACATTAATAACAATTCGTGGCACTCTTAACTTGCTCAGTTCATCCTTAATGATACCCTTCCGTTCCAACACCCGTTTTAACTCTCCTCCCTCTTCCCAGAATCTTCTAACTTTCCCAAAAGCAATCCAAAACTCTTTGATCGACCATTTCATCCCAGATAACCATCTTAGCACATATTCCACATTTCTGTGTTTCTCACCCTTTCTGCTTTTCTCACTCGGAACAGAGTACATCAAAATTCCATCTCAACCCACTGAATCTTCTTTCTGTCATTAGCATGAAACATCCACACTTTAATTTCTCGGAGAAGAGTAAAGTCACAGGACTTTATAACGGACTGTAAAGCGTTGGTATGAAACAGTGCCAATGTTTTGAGGTAAATGAATATACTGTATTACTAAATAAATATATATATATATACATATATATATATATATATATATATATATATATATATATATATATATATATATATATACATATATATATATATATATGTACATATATCAGTCAGTCAAACAATCACTCGTTCTTCTTCTTTCTATTCTTTTTTCTTGTGCATTTTTCCTGTTCTATTATCATTCACTTTCCAAATTCCCCCCCCCCCCTCAACCGCCCCCCCCATCTCTCTCTCTCTCTCTCTCTCTCTCTCTCTCCTCTCTCTCTCTCTCTCTCTCGTCAAACAAACTCCGGTTAATGCTCTTCAACAGCAATTTACATAGGAACTGCAATTCTTACTGGAATCTAACTGCAACTTAGATTTATGCATCGCTACGTTAAGAGGTTCCAATGCCCACATAATGCTGGGTTATAATATCTTAAGTGAGGTAGAAATATGCTAGGTGTGATGGAAGGGCTCTACTAGAGTGAAGAAGGGGCTGGGGTGGGGGAGGAGTACGAGATGGGGTGAGGGAGAGAGATTCTCTCTAGAGAGGCAAAAGAAGTTAAAAGGAGAGATTTTCTCAAATTGATGCAAACTTGGAGGCACAAGGTTTCATTGAAGCATGGAGTCTGAAACATCTCTCTCGAGTAAGAGAGACATATAAGGGGGGGGGGGGGGGGGGGGGGGGATGTGGTGGCTATTTGTGTGGGAAAAAAAAAGGTGTTGGAATGGGAAGTTATGTGGCCTCTATACGATGTTAATGAGACTGATATGAAGTGGCTGACGTTGGGAATCATCTTCATGAAGGGTTTAACTTTGCATCAGCAAACCGCTAGATAATAAAGTTTTGTGCTTGTTTACATTGTGTTCACTTTGTTTTGACTGATAAGGCTTATCGTTTATATATAACACATATATACTATATATAGTTTTTTTTCTTCTGCTTTCAGCATGTTTTCTTTTAACACTGGTTAGCTCCGAAGAAAAGAAAGGACAATGGCCACTGTAATATTCACAGTTTAACCAATTAATCACGAGTGGATTTCTTAGGATAAAAAACTTCCACAGCATAAGCCACTGCATAGACATACACAGAAGACTGACCAACTGCATGCCAAGCATCCCTGCTAACTGCTACAATTAACCTTTATCTTTCCTTAGCACTCTTGCGTTTCTTGAATGTTGAGAACCCTCCAATCCTGCACTTTTTCCACGCCATTATTCCATCCCTATCTAGGTCTCATCTCTCCCGCCCCCATACACTTCTGGAGAGCACACTTGCTCTTCTCCGTTTTTTCCACATGACCACGTGCTCACCTACCGATACGGTATTCCCGAATTCGATTCTCCGCTCTCCCAACGTAGAATCAGAGGAATTTGTTTCTGGTGATTAGAAATTCATTGCCCGATATAATGTGGTTCTGATCACGCAATAAGCTGTAGGTCCCGTTGCTAGGTAACCAATTGGTTCCTAGCCACGTAAAAATATCTAATTCTTCGGGTCAGCCATAGGAGAGCTGTTAATCAGCTCGGTGGTCTGGTTAAACTAGAATACACATAAAATCCACATGACCAAACCTTTTCAAAATACATTGGTCTGTATTTTCACCCACACTAAACCTCTACTACTCCTGCGTGTCTACACATTTCCCAACTTCTGAGTTCTTCTAATTATACAAATACTACATAAACACTGAATATCCTTAACCTTTTCCATAGAGGTGAGTTGGTTCAGTAATCCTTTAGTATAGGCTCTGGTCAGCCATATCACATACTCCATCATACACTCTCCTCACTCATTACAGCAGCTAATTTATATCCCAATCAACTACTGACATATATCCATTTGTCATCCTCTAAATTGTTGTTATTTTTTTATCAGTTTACAAATTTTTTTCCGATATTTGTTTGCTCATTAACAGGTCTGTTATCTTTTGCTTCCTTTTATAGCGACTTCTGCTTCTCCTTAAGATCCTAAGTCCCCCCCCCCCCCCCCCCAACACTTTGTTAGCCAAAAATACGTGTCGTCTTTTATTTTCTCCCCTTCTTCCTCGT
>NC_061107.1:92328423-92340923 GCF_015104395.2 Macrobrachium nipponense
GCATGCCTTTTCGTTTTCTGAAAAGAAAACTATTATGCCGGCTTTGTCTGTCCGTCAGCACTTTTTTCTGTCCGCCCTCAGATCATGAGAACTACCGAAGCTAGATTGCTGCAAGATGGTATGTTGATCATCCGCCTTCTAATCATCATATATACCAAATTGCAGCCCTCTAGCCTCAGTTGTTTTTAATTTATTTAACGTTAAAGTTAGTCATAATCGTGCGTCTGGCAACGATAACCGTCATGCCAAACCGTGCGGCGATTAAAGTTTCGAGGGTCGTGGCTCAATCAGCATTATACCGAGACCTTCGAAAGATAGATCTATTTTCAGTGGCCTTGATCCTACGATGTACAGAAAACTCGAGTTTTACTTGTTTCTTGAAGTTACGCCTTCAAGAAAATCCAAGAGAGACTGGTGAGCTGGAAGATGGAGGCTGGACTGGATTATGGGAGGTAGGACGGACTAAAGAGGAAAGGAGTTTTGGCAAGTGAAATGGCTCAAAAGTAGAAGATAATAATATTTAAAACGTAGGCAACTAGATCAGTGGATACATAGAGATAGACAGATTAGCCTGCACCGTCGGATATTCTATACACAACTACCAGGCCATGGCCACTACTGCGGACGTATTACTCAATGAGAGAGAGAGAGGGAGGCAAAGACTGTTGTTTTGTTGACCATTTCTCTTTTATTTCTTTAAAGGCATATGATTATCCTCCATGTGATGGCTTCAAACGCAGAGCAGCTCTCACACGCTCTTCTGTGTCTCTCCTTCGTTCGTTCACTGTGACTCTCTTTTTCTCTGTTTTCGCGCCCTATCTTCCTTTCTATTTAAGGAGCGCAATTAGTACTGTATGTACACAGCATTAGTTAGGGCCGAAATGTACGACTTATCCGCGTATTTACATTCGATGCAAATGGAGCCGCAGGAATACTATAATTACGCGAGACCCTATAATTAAATCACACGTCATTCATCGCGCATTCTTCTCAGCTGGAGTGTTTCCAGAACAAGAAGATGAAGAAGAAGAAGAAACTAAAAGAGGGGGAAAAAAGATTAAACGTATAGCGAGAACAAAGGTACAGAGATTCATGGGAAATTTTATCTGACGATTAAACCCATCCCTAAGTCTCGTATGATCAATGCTATAGACAACGACTCTAGTAAAATTTCCCTGCTGGTCTAGATGATATTAAGGATACAGATGGAGAAGGCATTATTAGAGAAAAAAAAAATGATGAAGTATAATGAAAACGAAACAAATACGGCATGAAATGCGAGAGGCGAAGGCCGGGAAGTCGAAGAGAAATAGAAGCTTAGGAGTAGGCAAAAGGCCAGAAGAGAGTTGAAATAATGGCGTCTTCAGCCGTATGCAGATAACAATATCTTTTAAGTGCCGGGGCCGACCGCTGGTGAATAAACATGACGCCTGAAGCGTCAACTTTCCCAGCCGAAACTACCATCAACAGAGGGGGTGCGGAATGAGGATAGGGGGTCGGGCAGGGCGGTTGAGGTGCCAGGGGTGTCCAGCAATAGGATGCAGGTAATGGGTAGGGAAGGAGAGAGGAGGGAGAGAGGTATTTGGAGGTCCTTTCAGGGGTGTATTCCGCAGGTGTCTGGAGGAGGTTGCGAAATGTGACATTCCGGATTTAGTAGGCCTATTGTGGAGGTCTTCTGGGTATGAAGAGTTCTTATAAAAATTTTTTTATAAAAGTTTTTTATTATTCTGATCTTGAGAAACATCAGCTTTATAATTATTCTTATTTTCATCAACGGGTTTTTAACTCGACATCTGGTTCTTGCTAACATCAGTATTATAATCATAATCATTTGTATATACTAGTTTTTAACTCAACTTATGGTACTGACACACATCAGTATTATGCTTGTTATTATCTATATCAATTGGATTTTAACTCAACTTCTGGTCTTGACAAACATCAGTAATATGATTATTATTATCTTTCTTAGCTGGATTAAACTTCTGTTCTTTACAAACATCAGTATTATCATTATAATTATTATTATTTTTATCAACTGCGTTTCATCTAAACTTCTCGTCTTTACAAACAATATTATAATTATAATAATTTGTATTCAACTTCTGGTCTTGACAAAATCAGTATTATCATTATTATCATTCATATCAACTGGTTTTTAACTCAACTTCTGGTCTTAACAAACATCAGTATTATCATTATTATCATTTATATCAACTGGTTTTTAACTCAACTTATGATTATTTTTATTTGCTGGATTTTAACTCAACTTCTGTTCTTAACAAACATCAGTATTATCAGTATTATCATTTATATCAACTGGTTTTTAACTCAACTTCTGGTCTTGACAAACATTAGTATCATCAATATTATCATTTATATCAACTGGTTTTTAACTCAACTTCTGGCCTTGACAAACATCAGTATTATCATTATTATCATTTATATCAACTGGTTTCTAACTCAACTTCTGGTCTTGACAAATAACAGTAATATGATTATTATTATTTTTAATTAGCTGAGCCGGATTTGAACTCAAAGATCCTCTTTGATACTTAAGTAAAATGACCTAGAAAACGAATGTGCACCACTCTCCTAGCAAAACCATTTAATATTCACAACAAAAATTCATCCGCTATTTTTGTGGTTCGCTTTTTTAATTGCATTATAAACATGCATAAAACATACCTACCCGAAATTACTGGGATTTTTTGGTCGTCAAAAAGTCTTTTACAATTCATATCTCGTATGCAATATTTTCCGCGGGCTTAGTCTGCAATTGTTTATTCGGATTCTAAACTCCAACAACCTCGACCTCTAAACACGCATAAACAAACCACACACACAAACGCACACATATACACACGCAAACACACGCACATATAAGCATATATATATGCATGTTTAATTTAGCTTTAAAATATATAATATATATATACATATACATAATATATTCTGAAGCTAAATTATACATACTCACATTCCTTAGTACATATGTACACGAATCTATCAAAAGCAAAACGGAAGCGGCTGAAAGGGCACGAGAGGCATCTGATATGATAAGACCGAGATCGCTCAATCATGCCCCGGAGGAAATGTACCCACGTACCCATGTTAACGATCCTTCAGATTATATTAACGACGGAATATTAGCATTCCATGCGTGAAGGCTGCAAGGGCATTGTTTGTGGGTTTTAGGACATAAATGTTGCATTGTTGATGCGAGCTTGCGCATTCCTTTCTGTGGTATCCGAAGGCCGCGCGCTTTGAGATTATTTTAAAAAGCAGGTGTGTGCGAATTCTCCTGAGTACGAGGAGTTGTACCTACGCCACCTTAGGAAATAAAGCATGCTTACACACACAAACATTCATACACACACACACACACACATATATATAAATAATATAATATATAATAATATATATATATATATATATATATATATAAATATATATATATATATATATATATGTATGTATATATATATATATATGTATATATATATATATATATTATATATATATATATATATTTATATATATGTATGTATAAAGTTGTGCCACAAGTATAGGGTCGTGTAGACCGAAATATCGTGGCAATTCTCGTCTTTTCATTTTCCTCCGTGGCATCACCTTTATTTATACATAGCAACACGTTTTAAATATTTTGTGATCAAGTCAAGTCATTCAGATATATATATATATATATATATATATAATAATATATATATATATATATATAAAATTAGTACTTCCTTTTAACATGAGATGGCTTTCGATATAATGACAGTGCAATGATCAATGTCACATTCATAGTTTAGTTACTGAATCGTAGATCAGCTCCTTCATAAGCCTAGAAAGCAGGCTCATTATGGTCACATTGAATCCTGAATGGATACTGCACCACTCACTTCAAGTACAACTTTCTGTTTCCTTTATTATAATTATTTAATACTGATATACAAATTTTCCCATGGTACTGGAGCTGAGCAGTTAAGTTACGAGCTTGTTGGCGTGAGATATATGCGTTGGAACCCAGTGCTGTCGTCTCCCTACCCTCCCGATCCCCTACCTACCCCAACCACACCCAGGGCGGATAAACTGGTTTGCGGGAGGAGGATGATGAATGTCACCCATACCCTCCCGTTCCCATACCTACCCTGCACCCACCTGGAGCGGATAAACTGGTTTGCGCGGGGTGGGTAGTTGTGTCATGGCTCCCCTACCGGCACCCGGGGGAGGGCAAACAAGATCCACTGGGATTTTATTATTAAAGAATTAGCATGATGTAGGGAACCATAAAATTTATGTTGCATAAAATCACAAATGAAGCTCTACTTTTTTAAAGTGGATATGGTCCATGCAAATTTTAGTTTTAATGTATTTTTATTGTTAATTGTCTTCATGCAACCCACGTATAGGAAAATAATTGCTGACCAACTTTTTAAGAATTCGTCTCTCGCTTGTTCTCTTTATCTACAGTAAGGCTAATTGCGAATATACTGACCGCTGTTAACATCATCGAAAAATTCCTCGTACATCTGCTATCACCTGATCGGTAAAATCTTCGCCCACTTTCTAACAACTTTTTCTGTGTATCCATATTTGTCAGCCCATGTTGCGCTCGAGTGTAATGTCTCAAATATAAAAAAAAAATTACATGAGGACCTTGGGCGGAGGAAGCATATGGGGCAATTAGTTGTCCATCATATTTTTTTAAGTGGAAAAATTCAGGTTCTCACATCAATGAGAAGAAAGGTGTAGTTGACGACGAAATGAGAGATGGAAGCTAAATTATATACTGCGTTCATGATATCAGAGGAATAATAACAATAATAAAAAACTAAACTTTTTGGTCACATTGATACAAACCTCTGTTTGTTTGTTTGTACGGTGCTCTTACGTTGCATGGAACCAGTGGTTATTCAGCAATGGGACCAACGGCTTTACGTGAATTCCAAACCACGTCGAGAGTGAACTTCTGTCACCAGAAGTACACATTTCCAACCTCTCAGTGGAATGCCAGAGAATCGAACTCTCTGCCACCGAGGTGGCAGGACAAGACCATACCGATCACGCCACTGGGGCGCTTACAACCCTCTGATTTATCCTCTCCGATATATCAGCGAAGAGTTAAGCAATAGTGTGTCTGGTTAGTATAAAAAAGGGGTGACCAATGTAGTTCCTTGATGTACTTAACGAAAATCAAATGAACAGAACGTTTCGAAATCCTTCCTCAAAATGGAAAAATCGTGTGATTGGTTCATTGATTAGGAACTCTGCCTCACTACGAAATTACCGGAGTTCGAGTCCCACGCAAGCCAATATTTTCTAAGCCGGCTACATTTAAACACACTGTGCTTCTGGAATCGGTTAAACATAATGAAGCAACCACGTCTATAGGGATAAGGCACTCTGTTAACGAACTGTTTCTTCACAAGGAGAACTCGAACTTACCTTCTCTGAAACTAAAGACCTAAAGACAGAAAATGAAGGCTTTTTTCACGGATGCTCATTTCCTGCAGGCTGAAACTCCCGGACCTTTCCTTGTTTCCGTTGAAAACACCTTATCTTTAACCACCCTTTAGGTTCTGAAAATAATATGAATGAAATTAACATAAAATTCAGTGTTATCGGTCAATGATTGTTAAATATATTATAATACTGATGAATTGTCAATCCTGGTAGCAATATTTTGAGATATCTCAACATCTCGCGAATGGGAAAAGAAATTCTTTTAGCATATTGCATAAAAGCCTTAGTGTTCTATCTTTCTTAAAAACAAGATTTTTAAAAAACTGAATCCCACGTAACAGGGCGGATTATTCTTTTTATATAAATGATAAATATGGATCTGTAATTGACAACTGACAAGTACGCATATGCCAACGTGCTCTTAAATCCTTTGGTTGACACAAGTAAATGAATTGCAATTACTTGCAAATCAAAGTACACCAAGGAATGGTCGGTAATCTGACTTGCATAAAGATGATGTCGTTATGCATTAAGATAATCAGCTAAATTACCATACTCATAACATCAATGACTAATTTATTTTGCTTCATGAATAATTGATATTCAATGAACAAAAATCTAATACTGATTTATTTATTTTTTTTTACAGAAGAAAGCGCCTCATATTGGATTTTTTCCACTGCATTCCCATTTTCACAGAATTCTTTAAACACAAGATGCTATTGATTACAAAATTTCTCAAGAAACAATCCCTTTACCCATAAATGGCTACGGAGGTTGGAGGGTTTATTTTCATAATTTTGATTATCGTCTACCTAACAGCGCATTTTTCTTTAAGAAACCCTCCCGCCTCTTGTTTTGGGACCAGCCCCTTGGCCAAGACAAATCTCGAATCTCATTCCTCTCCGTTTGTCACCCGAGCACTGAGTTCTTGGGCGGCGGTCCATCAAAAGCATTTGCGATCAAAGGCGTTCATGTCTCTCGGTTCGTTGCTAATGTAATGTCTCGCTTTCCTTGTTTAATGCTTAGTAGTTCTGCCACCTCGGTCAGCTCCGCTTTTGAAGCTGGAGCCACGCCTCCATCAGCTCATATGTATGATATAATAAATACGACAGAAGATTTTAGATGCACATCTTTGATATCTAGGAATAATATAATATACATTTATTTTTATTCTTTTTTTTTTCTTTTAATAAACTGCTTTTGTGTCAGTTCTCATATCTGACACTGATTATAGAGCACATGAGCGGTTAGAAGTGTTCTGTCCTCTCTCTCTCTCTCTCTCTCTCTCTCTCTCTCTCTCTCTCTCTCTCTCTTCTGCAGAGAGAACATAAATACTCACCAGTAATTCAAAAAGAACCTGATTACTATATGACCTTTTTGCACGGCTGTGTTTGTTTATCACAGGAAAACGTGAAAGCGTATTTAACACGGAGCATTTAAGATGAACCTGAGAGGGGGTTATGCAAAAACGACGGTAGTCCAGCCACTCTCTCTCTCTCTCTCTCCAGCCTATTGTCACTAATAATTTTCGGGCCACATAATGTAAATCTGCCAACGCCTCCTGTCAGCTAGCTAAAGTTTATGGATATTACTCTCCGTTTCATGTCTTGTTTTCCCGTGTCGATATAACTTCCAGGTCTAATCGGCATTCAGCTGGAAAGAAAAAGAAATACGAACCGACACAACGACGACCATCATCTATTACCTCTGGTTTTATATACTACACCTTAGCTTCAATGGATCCCAGAGGCAATGAATCCAATATCGTCCATGAGATACGAGTGACCTTCAACACCTTGGAGTGAGCTCGGCAGGTGATTGGTTTCAATAAGAAGGTGAGATTTCAAAAGGAATGTATAGGCTCATAAACACATTTAAACAAGCATATCTGCAGACGTGGTATTATTGCTTCGGGATACATGACATATAAGTTGACGTGCACGCAAACACACACACACACCCAACGCAACACTATATATATATATATATATATATATAATATATATATATATATATATATATATATTTATATATATATATATATATTTTATATTATATATATTATAGAATATAGTATATATATATTATATATATATGCATACACACACACAATAACACAATATATATATATACAAACACACACTACGCACAATCTATATATATATATTATATATATAATAATAGATATCTAATATATATATAGAATTTATATAATATATATATATTTATATATATATATATCTATATATATATATATATATATTATATATATATATGCTACACACACACCACACACACACACATATATATATATTATATATATACGTATATATATATGTATATATAATAATATATATATATAAAATTTTCATATATTTATTATTTGTTTTTATATATGTTATATATATATATATATAATATATATATACATATATATATATATATATATATATATATATATATATATATATATATATAATATATATATATCTTCTATATGAAAATTATTTGTACGTCTGCATGCATGTTTATATATTCGTGCGCTATAGAAATCCAAACCGCTGGACCGATCTTGGCAAAATTTGGCACGTGGTAATTATTTGACCTAACTAGATAATAGGGTAGGTTTCAAACCCATCCCCGAGGGGCCCTTCCCTTCCCTTTGTAACTTATGTGGTAAATAAACTCTACAGGTTTATAATGCCTTATTTCATATACTCGAGAACATTGAAATATATTATTGAAAGTGCTTTTCAGTCAGCACAGTAATACCTGCATAAAGGGGACAGTCACCACAGTAATACCTGGTTAAGGTGACAAACAGCACAGTAACCTGGATAAAAGGGTCAGTCACCATAGTAATACCTGGATAAAAGGGACAGACATTGCACAGTAATACCTGGTTAAAGAGCACAGGCAGTACAGTAAAACCTGGATAAAAGAAACAGTCGCACAGTAATATCTTGATAAAAGGGACAGACTGGACAGTAATACCCGGTTAAAGATGACAGACAGCACAGTAATACTTGGTTAAAGGGGACAGACAACATAGTAATACCTGGATAAAGGGACAGTCATTACAGTAATATATGGATCAAGGGGATAGTCACCACAGTACTTTCTGGATAAGTGGAACAGTTATCACAGTAATACCTGGATAAAATGGACAGACAGCACATTATACAAAATCAGGTATTTTTCGTTGATTATCAATATAATGCTGGCAATAAATAATTCGAAATTGCACATCAAGAAGTTGCATGCAGTTTTATGCCTCCAGTCATGTCATCCAATAATGGTTTCGTGTAACTGAACTGAATCAACCATAAAGACCAGTATAACTGATAATTCTAAAAGACAGTGGAAACGACCAATTCTAGACAATTATATCTTACGTTTATGGTTTCATCATCAGATACTGAACGAATCCTGGGTGGAGAAGAACATGGACTCAGCAATTATTAACTTGAAACACTGAGGCTAGGACTTCCAAGGACAACATACACACATAAAACGCACACACGCACAAGATACACACACACACACATACACACACACATATTTATATATATATATATTATATATATATATACTAGCTGACCAACCCAGCGCTGCCCAGAAAAAAAGTGACATTCGGTAAACTATCTCTCCCCTCCCGATATCCCTTCTTCCCTCTCTTCCTCTACTCTCACTCTCTCCCAAGACACCCATTGACTAACATAGAATTCAAAAACCTTAGGCCACGTTTTCACGATTAAGTTTACCTGATATTTCTTCTACCAGTTCATCGCAACTGCCGTTAAAGCTTACGTGTAGACGACAGTTGATGGTCAGAGACAATCCACTCATCGGAACGGTGTGGACAGGTTACCATAAATTTCGTGACTGCTTGCCGCTGTATTTCATCTAGGAAATAACTCTGACGCTCTGATCAGAATACGAATATATTATGTACAAACGTTATTCGATTCACTGACAGACCCTTCAACGCTATTTGTATGCCGTTGTAAGTCCAAATCATAAAATAGAAATTTAAAACAATATTTCCATGTGATGCAGACAATTTGATATATAGGTCTAGGGCTAGCGAGTGACGTCTTTTTGTGATATTTCTATCCAATTCACCCAAAAAAACTGGGCCAATACCTTAGTTCTAATTCAAACTCATTCGTCAATGCTGTATGAATATAGACGTCTTTTTTAATCAGAAATATATATATTACATACTACGTTACGCCTTTTTATTTCTTGCCTATTATTAAGTGAATTGTTGCAATAGTTAGCCTTCCACCCCCTCAACATATCAAGAAAAACAGTGGCAAAACACTCTCCTAATGGTTAACTTCAACTCGTGATGCGTATTCTTTGTATTGGTTTTATGGAAGCTTTTAACATGATAATTTATAACTCCTTATCTTTACATTGACACCAAATTCATTAACTTAGCATTAAGTATAAGGTTACACTGGTCGTTAGAAAATAAAGAGCGCTATGCATGTCCGTACGGCTCAATAAACTCTGTCAATTCCAATTCGTACCTTTGGCAATGACGTAATCATATACTATCAAACAAAATCTTTCCCATTTTGGAAGAATGCTAGGCAATCGGTTATTAAGATTATGGATAATACTACTTAAATGGCTAATTCCCTTTATTGTTTATGTATTGATAATATGTTGTGGAGTTAGTTCCCTTGTTAAGAAACTTCCAAGTAACCTGGAAATGGGTAATTTCAGGTTACAAATGGAAGTTTCTTAATACGCTTTGATAACAGATAGAACTGAATATATATTATTCTAATACCTACCCATAAACAATAATTTTATTTTCCTAAATGACGAGAATTCTGTATATGATTATATCAGAAAGAAAGAGGAACGAATTGACGTATTGACTATTGTGTCAGCTGTGAGCACTTCGATGTTCCTCGAAGTGCAGTAGTTGCCATTTCTTGATTTAAACCATATTTACATTGAATAGTATATTTACCTTCCATAAACGAAGATTCTTACAGTGCCTTTTGGAGAAATTTCCAAATATAATGATCTACATTCCTGTAATCAGTAATCAGTACCAAGCAACGTGAAAAGACATTAATCTTCCGTATGCAATGAAGCCTTTTAGCCAATTCGCACGATGATTAATTCCAACTGTCAACCGCTGGAGTGCCCTAGCTTGATATTTCATTATTCGAGACCTTATTTAAACTGGATTTATAACGAGATACGATATCCGAAGGGAAGAACGAAGAAACTAAAGAATTAATGAAGAAGCTCGCATTTGTCGGGCTCCATACGTCTGAGGGTTTGCAGTGGGAGGAGTTTAATGACGTCACCAACAGACCAAAACTTTCCCATTTCAAGTAAAATCATGAAAATAACTACTGAAATTGCATATAGAGACGTTGCATGCACAGGTACGCTATCTTACCTTTATTTTTGGAGTTTCCCGAAGTTATCCTAATGCTGATGTTAAAAATTTGAATGGGTATGATTCTAGGGTTTGGAGGAGACTTCGAGTGTACTCTGCGGGTCTGTTGTAAGTGTTCCAGTAATACTTTCAATTATTCATTTACCAAATCCGAATCCTTATATCCCCTTCATAACATCCCTTGACCTTATCAATTAATAAGCACTTATAACTAATAATGATTATTTGCATTATTATCGACACCTAATAAACTTTTCTGGGGTGCAAAATTTTGTCTGGGTCTGTTTAGCGGTTCGGATTTCCACAGCATCTAGGCAAATATACAAACATTCTATATAATATTATATATATATATATATATATATATATATATATATATATATATATATATATATATATATAGTATATATATATATATATATAGATATATATATATATATTATATATATATATATATATATATATATATAAGAATGTCTTCCAGGAAAAAGGGGAAAAGAAAGATCCTAGTCCCTGAGCATTCGTCTTTATTGCAAGACCTGATCACAGTAACGAGATTTCCTTTCACCTTTTTCTGTGAGACCTTCTTATATTATTTGCCACGGGACTATTGTGGTATTAGACGAATATAGATATAAATAATATAAATATATATATATATATATATATATATATATATATATAGATATATATATATATACTCTCTCTCTCTCTCTCTCTCTCTCTCTCTCTCTCTCTCTCCCGCAATCATCGGCTCATTTCTAATTTCAGAGATAAAAAATCGAAATCAAGTAAAAGGGACAATACAGGAGTGATTCCTTACCCTAAAGGAAACGAAAAGCATACCTGGCAGAATACAGTGCATAGGATACAGAAAAATGATGAGAAAAGTAGAGCCCATCCCAAAATTCTATACGCAAAAGCTTGAATTTCAAAGTTTCAGCTTTGTGATTCTACGCAATCAAATTCAACTTGATCTTGTTTTGCAGGTTTTGTATATTGAAATGCCCTTTGCAATTATACATGTATGGCAGCGTCAGCTGGGCTCCTGTGGGCAGCATATGAGTTGCATTGCCCAGACCTACGTACTTTGGTGAGAACCACGAGAAAGGAGGCTTAAGGTGAGTGGAGATTTGTGGGAGATAAAACGTGGGAAATCTCTGAGGGACGGAACTTCATAGAGACTCTTTGAGTTACGAGACTTTGATGGTGATGAGGTAACTCTAATACAGCACTGTAAAAGGCTCTCACGACACGGTTTGAAATAACAGCTGCATCTAATTAACTTCAAGAATAACAGTTAAATTACTATCGTCATTAAGGAAAGTATATTCATAATGTAGGTGAACCTGTAGAGAAATCATTAGGAATTCGAAGAACACTATATATAGCATAGGGATCAGGAATTTCCTTTGACCTGGCTACAATAGATGTTTCCCTACACTGTTAATGTTATTTTACTTAAAAATCTGTCGAGGATGAGAGAGAGAAAGAGTATGAGACGGGAATCTCAAATAACCTCTAAAGGGCGAGTACTAAGTCGTTTTACGTAGAACGAGTTTCAAATAAACTCTAAAGACATTGCTATTTT
>NC_061107.1:92343423-92375923 GCF_015104395.2 Macrobrachium nipponense
TTACGTTTAAAAAAAAAAGCAAAGCAAGGGATGATTTTTAGTAAAGCAAGTCCACTCACACACTAATTTTCCTCATAAGTTTTGCATTGGGTCTCTCTCTCTCTCTCTCTCTCTCTCAGCATGGCTGAGGAAAACGTCGCTGCATAATTGAAAACTGCTTCCCTTTCGTACGACACAAAATCACGAGTCAAAGAGGAAAGAAGCTTTTGAATCGGATGTCTTCCCTTATTCATCCGGGAACTATAATTCACTTCCCATTCGAACAAACGCATTGCCACTTTCCATTCCATACCTCATCCACAAACAGATATAATATCCATTCATCAGAGTGCTTCTTTAATGAAGGGCGTTTGATATAGGGTGCGATGTATCTGTGCTCTATCATTAGAGAACGACTTTTCCAGTACTTAATCACTATGCAGGATTGGAATGGTCGGTTCGTATAATTGCTTACAGGGAATGATCAAAATGTTCTTGTCATCTGGGCTTCCAACAATACGTTACCATTTGAAACATAGAGAGGTTATGTTGAATATTAATTTGAGTTATTTAGAACATCCCTTCAATAAGCGAATCTGCAGAACATTTAGCACATTTAAATTTTTGGCTTTGAAATTAGTACTAGTTTCTGAATTACACGAAGTCATTAGATATAGAATATCAAATTATAATTTCTGATGCAAAAACTATTTTTGTGCTCTATTATGTAGCTGTGTTTTACATTCTGCACATGCAAATTCGAACTATATTTGAACACAAATCTCACTAAAAGAGGAAATTGAGGTATTTAGTATATTTGAAATACCCTGAATGATAAAATAATAGAACTTCCTTAACCTAATTTCGTTTACAACGGACTTCTTAACAGAATCGAGATACAGATAGGTACGAATCAATCGGGAGCGACTGCTTTCTAGAAGCACAAGTACTTCATTCAGCAAAAAAAAAAAAAAAAGGAAAAAAAAGATACTCTGTCGTTGTCTCTATCTCTTTCGCTTGATACTCGAGCATACATATTCATAGATGAACCAAATTCTTCACGGACGGTGAGTCCAAAGAAAATTCTTACATCATAAAACAATAAGATGTATGTCCCCTTCACAATCTCGGTCTGTAACCCGTTTTGGGGGGATATTAGCATCCATGTCTTACACTTTATCTGCTCCCATCTCCTCTGTATCAACCTTTTACCTGAATTCTTTATCATCTAACCAGCTGAAGAATGCCACAAGGACCATTAGCTCTTAATTATCCCCCTCATAAGGCCTTGATATTATCTTTGTTGCATTTTGGCTAAAAATGGTCGCGCAAAGGCCATTTTTCATCGAGCGCTTATGGAATGCTCACCCTTATCTATGCGTGTTGTTTATGTCTGTTTCACTTCGTGTTTTTCGATTTATTTGTTGATTAAAAAGCAGCTTCTGGTTTCCAGAAAAATCCAGGTGTCCTTTTGGTGCCTTCTATCTTTGTTTTTATTTGTAGCTTTGCACTTCCATAAGTAAAAATGGAGGCATATTTTCGCCCGTTTGTGTTTTTCAGAAAATGTTTGTCATTTTCATTCCCAGTTTTCATTAAGCCTCTGCTAACGAAGAAGTAAAGGGTAGACATGTATACATGTCAGTATGTATTGACAAGTTTACAGAGACGAAATTGATTTTTATGAATCTTCCCTACACTTTTTTTTTACTCCAAATAATGCATTTATGCTCGATAGATTAGACTTTCACCAAAACCTTATTACCATACGACTCAGTTCATGAATACTCTACGCTTTGCTAAACAGAGACAAGCACAAACTAACAGGAATGTGTTCATATGGGTTGGTATTAGCGGAGGTATGTGCTTTTTTGGGTAACCTACATTGTATGGATAGTTTTGTGTACTTAGCAAATTTGGCCTTCTAAATCAGGTTACCCATTATCCTAATCAGTAGGATTAATAGCACTGATACTATTGGTAATACTTTCTATCATTTACAGAAGGTGAATGATGCTATGGGTACAAGCATTATTATTATTATTATTATTATTATTATTATTATTATTATTATTAAAAGTAATGGCTACTTCAGCAGCGTTACACTTGTAGAGATTCTTCTCTATTTTCCGAATAGCGGCTTTTTCCGTGCTACTTAGACAGGCTAGTAGAGCTCCTATAGAGGTCATGATCAAATACAGAGTCAAAATTGGCGTATATATTTGAATTTTACAGATAAACTATGGTACCATAGTCAACAAAGTCATTAACGATTCTCTCTCTCTCTCTCTCTCTCTCTCTCTCTCTCTCTCTTTCTTGAAGCAAGCGAGCTTTCGTCTGGAGCTGCCAGACATCCCCGGGCTGGGAAGCTGAGGGCTGACTGATCTTGGTGTGGAGCCCGTCCTCCTTATATTTGGGGTCGACAGCAGGGGGTCTGCCCCATGCTGATCTCCTATTGGCTGGAGGCGGTAAGTCTTCGTTTTCATTGGTGGCTTGAGCCAGGTCGCAACCCACTTTCTCCGAGTTGATGGCTGCGATGCTGCAGGTCCTGCAGCCGTCTAGACCTGCTGAGCGGCTCGGTTACGTTGGTGGGCGTTGCGCTACGCTGTGGGATGTCACGGCTAATTTGATTTTCGTTGGCTGCAGGAGTATCTCGTTCGGGGGCGTTATCTTCCGTGGAGTTGTCATGATCGGTGGTGTCATTGTTGGTGGAAGGTCTTCTCATACTCGTAGGGAGGAGAAATTCTTCCTGCGTTGTATTTAATGTTGGTTTTACTTGCTGGATGAGAAGTGCCTCCAGCAGGTGTAACCGACGGGCATCAGGGGCCTTCATGATGATCTTCGTGGTTTGGATGATGATATCCCGGGAGATGGCCTCATGATGTTTGGTGCAGGCATGATTCTTGATAGCCCCCCTCTTGGGCGTGGCATGAGAGTCTCTTCGACAGGCGCATGGTAGTCATACCAATGTAGGCGCCGCTGCAACCGCGGACTGGGCATGTATACTGGTACACCACATGCATCTGCTTCAGGTGGTCTCATACCTGTGGAGAGGGGTTATATTTCATAATAAGGTTGTGCTTCTGCGATTCTGGTAGTAAATGATCAGGTCGATATTCTTGGTGTTGTCGATCGGGGATACATTTTCGGAAATAATTTTCTTAACGGAGTCCTCTTCTTCATGGTAATGGGAACTCAAGAAGGCTTTGTAATACAGCTTGATATTATCCTGGGGGCAGGGCTGCGAGCTCTAACTACCATACCATTTCTCCAGGGATGTACGGACTTCTCTACTTATTAATTTATTCGAATACCCGTTATTTACGAGTAATTGGGAGGAGCGGTTGAGTTCCTGATGAGTGTCCTGCTAGGTCAAGCAGTGGGAGAGGGCTCCCATGACGAAGGCCCTGACGGTCATGCTTTTGAATCTGGTGGGGCACTCGCTGTCATCATTGAGGCAAAGTCCTAGGTTGGTCTTCTTTGTGTAGACAGAAGTACGGAGGCCGTCTTCCATCTTACAAGGACGTCGAGGAAGGGGAGCCAATCGTAGGTGCTGTATTCGACCATGTAATTCAGCACACTGCACTGCTGAAATGCCTGACAGAGGGCTTCTGCCTCATCCTCGGCGTCGACTTGAACAAAGATGTCGTCGATATAACGTCCATATCTGCGGGGTTGCTGCATCCTGGCGAAGACTCGGTCCTCCACGGTGCCCATGTAAAAGTTAGCAAAGAGTACCCCCAGTGGGGAACCCATCGCTACTTCGTCCTTCTGGAGGTACATCTGGCCACAGTGGGTGGAGAAAGGGGCTTTCTTGGTGCAGATCTCCAGCAGCATATTCAAATAAATTAATAAGCAGAGAAGTCCGTACATCCCTGGAGAAATGGTACGGTAGTGAGAGCCTGCAGCCCCGACCCCAGGATAATATGAAGCTGTATTACAAAGCCTTCATGAGTTCCCATTACTGTGAAGAAGAGGACTCCGTTAAGAAAATTATTTCCGACAATGTATCCCAGACCGACGACACCAAGAATATCGACCTGATCATTTACTACCAGAATTGGAGGACACACGACCTTATCATTCACTACCAGAATAAGAGGACACGTGACCTTATTATGAAAAATAACCACTCTCCACAGGTACGAGACCACCTGAAGCAGACACATGTGGTGTACCAGTATACATGCCCAGTCTGCAGTTGCAGCGGTGCGTACGTTTGCATGACTACCATGCACTCTCGTGCCACGCCCAAATGATTGATTGATTGTGTATTATACCTGGCGTCACAACATCTGGGTAATTGACACCGAAATAAATTAAATAGAAAAAATTAAATTTGATAAATTTCATATAAAAATATCTATAAATATATAAAAATTTTGTTCATATATATAAGTTCTTACATAGACAATCTATGTATAATTTAAATTTGGTTAAGGAGGCCCGCCTCCCTCATAAAAATATATAACTGCTCTTTATTACAATCCTTTCCAAGAATTGTAGCTAGGATAAAATTACCTACCCTGTCACGACCCCAAGACAAGAACCTATGTCTCAAATTCCCAAGTCTGGGACATTCAACCAGCAAATGTCTCACAATCAAGGGCACAGTACAGTTCTCGCAAAACGGAGGATTTTCACGAGACATCAAGAACCCATGGGTGAGTCTTGTATGTCCAATCCTCAATCTGCACAACATCGTTTCTTGTCTCCTTGGCATATACGGATATGACCACGGAGACACTGATGACGTGATACTACGCATTTTTTGGTTAGTTAAAATATCCTCCCACTGGGACTGCCAACAATCTTTAATTCTCTGACCTACTAGAGGATACAAATCCCGATATGGTAGTAGGCATCTCCTGGGTTCTGGGGAGCTGATCGCAGACTTTGCAAGTTGGTCAGCTTTCTCATTCCCAGCCACCCCAACATGGGAAGGCACCCCACAGAACTTTATTTCTTTCCCTCTTCTTTTTAGTAAAAGCAGCCATTCCAATATATCTAAAATCAGAGGGTTTAAAGGGTTAAAAGATTCCAGCGACTGAAGAACACTTCTTGAGTCACAATATATAATAAAATTACTTTCATTCCGAATTAAAACTTCCTTTAAAGCCTTTAAAATTCCATATAATTCTGCTGTAAAAATCGATGCAACTGATGATAGCCTGCCGCTTCTCTCGACATCAGGGAAGGCTACACCAAAGCCGACGCCAGCATCTGACTTTGAGCCATCCGTGAAAACTGCAGTGGAGTTATCATGTTGCAAAGAGTGTTCTAAAAATATTGACCGCATGGCCTCACTGGACAATTCTGTCTTGGTAAAATTAAAATATCTACAAAATTTTACCTCTGGAAAGTTCCAGGGGGGACTAACTGAGTATTTTGCTGGTAAAATCTCGATTCTTGGCATTTTTAATTCACGGACAATAGAATTTACTCTAAAAGCGAATGGATGAGGTTGCTTGGGGTGACTTTCATAAAACTGCCAATGCCTTTCATTTCTCATACAAATGCTGGTTAAAGACTTAGGTAGCCTCTGGAATCTATAGCAGCTCCGAACCAGCAGACGCTTATAATGAAGATCCAGTGGCACCTCATCAGCATCTACAAGCATGCTCTCGGTGGAAGATGATTTAAATGCTCCGGTACACAACCGTATTCCTCCATGATGAATTGAGTTGAGCATTTTGAGGCTACCAGGCTTCGCAGAAGTGTACACCTCACACACGTAACTTAATTTTGAAAAGACCAAGGCTTTATATAATCTCAACATCTGAGTTCGGTCTGCACCCCACAAAGTGTGAGAAACGACTTTCAGCAAATTCATTGCTTTCAAGCATTTTGCCTTAATATATTTCAGATGTGGAATCCAGGTCAGCTTGCTATCAAAAATCAAGCCAAGAAACCTTGTTTCACCAACACATGGAATTCTCTGCCTATGAATGAATAGATCTGGATCAGGGTGGATTTCCCTTATATGACAAAAGTGCATAGTTACAGTTTTACTGGCAGAAAATCTAAAACCATTAACCTCAGCCCACTTTACTATATTATCAATGCAGAGCTGAAGGCGGCGTTCAGCCACTACCATCCTTGATGCTGCAAAGGAAATTGATAGGTCATCAACAAAAAGGGTATATGTTATATCTGGGGGAATTATTTTAGAAACCCCATTGATTACCAAGGCGAACAAGGTTACACTTAAAACATTCCCCTGTGGTACTCCTTCTTCCTGATTGAACACATCTGACATTGTTGCTCCAACCTGAACCTGAAATATCCTATTTTTTAAAAAAGCCTTAATAAACAGGGGCAAATTGCCTCTCAAGTTACATTCATAAAGGACCCTTAAAATGCCATATCTCCATGTTGTATCATAAGCCTTCTCTAGGTCAAAGAAAACAGTGATGTGATGCTGCTTGTTGGCAAAAGCTTCACATTGAAGATTCCATTCGTACCAATACATCAGTTGTGGAGTGCATACTCCGAAAACCACACTGAGCAGGCGACAGATATTTACCTCTTTCCAAGTACCACATCAATCGTGTGTTCACCATTTTTTCCATGATTTTACACAAACAAGATGTTAATGCAATAGGACGATAGTTTTCTGTCTTGAGTGGATCTTTTCCAGGTTTCACAAATGGCAGTAATTTTAACTTCTCCCAAAGCTTGGGGAAGATATGTTCTCGGTAAATTCTGTTAATTAGGCTTAATATGAAAAGTCTAGTATTTTCAGGGGTATGCTTTATCATTGAATATGTTATATCGTCCAGTCCAGGAGCTGATTCATTACATTTATTCAAGGCTGATTCAAATTCTCTAATAGTAAAAGGAGCATTGTATTGCTCATGTCTTAAGGTATTAAAATCAACTTCGACCTGTTCCATTATCCATCTTTGAGCTGAATAGGGTCTATCATCATTTTTCTTCGCAACATTAGCAAAATGATTAGCAAACTCATTTGCCACTAACTGGGGGTCTGCTACCTCGCAACAATTGACCTTGATAATTGGAGGTTGACAAGGAGTGAACCTGCCTGCTATTTTTCTAACTCTCTTCCAAACTAGAGTCAGAGGAGTTTTTGAATTTAGTGAAGATATGAATATTATCCAAGATTCTTTTCGTGCTTTTTTGATTTCCATGCGAAAATGAGCTCTCGCTTTTCGAAATTCTAAACGATAAAACTCACATTTTCGTCTGCGGTATCTGGTGAAGGCAGATCTCATAGTTCTATGAGTTTCCTGGCATTTACATGTCCACCAGGGAACTGGTCGGTGGACAAATTTGCCCAAAGTCCTAGGTATAGATTGAAGACCAGCTGAGAAAATTATTGTATTCAAAAAGTCAAGAGCGTCATCTACACAGGGAAAGTCATCAGCAGAGTCATCTATTGAGCTGTGCTCCTAGAATGTTGACCAATCAGCTTTACCAATGTTCCATTTGGGTAGCCTTGAAGATGGAGGACTTGATGCTACACTCACCACTATCGGAAAATGGTCACTGGTAAATCTATCATTTATAGTTCTCCAATTAAAGTCAATAAGACAGTCATCACTACATATAGATAAATCAATTGCTGATAACGTGCCTGTTTGAACATGAAAATGCGTAGACTCCCCAGAGTTGAGGATCCCCACATTTTCATTTTCTATGATGGAACCTAAGCACCTTCCTCTTTGATTGGTGATGATGTCACCCCAAAGAGGGTTTCTGCTATTCATATCTCCCAAAATAACAAAAGGACGTGGTAACTGTTGAATAAGAGATTTGAATTCATTGATGGGGAAGACTTCGTTAGGTGGTAGATAGAGATCATACTGTATACTTTCTTTGCAAATGGATCTGCACACCTATCACTTGCAATGCTGATTGAATAATAATAGGATTTTGTGGGGTGTCATTTCGAACATACAAAACAACACCACCATGGCTTCCAATATTTATATTATAAGTGGAGTGATAGGATGTATACTCTCGTGGGCTGGGGCACATATTATTACCAATCATGGTCTCCTGCAGAGCTATACAAACAGGAGACACTTCTGATATGAGCAGCCTTAACTCTTCCCATTTAGATCTTAATCCCTGACAGTTCCACTGGAGAAAATTAATGAATTTTACTTTCCTTTAGAGGCTGTTATATTAGAGCCTCTTTTAAGAGCTTTCAGCTTACAACCCTGCTCTTTTTTCCTGGAAGGAGACCGATTGTTTAAGGCTGCCTTCCTTTTTAAAGGGTTATCAGTGTCTGGAACAGCAGACAGAGCTGGTGTCGCCTGAGGAGGGGTGTGAGGATCGGATATTGGTGCATCCTCAAAAGCATTTACAGGTGGTACAGCCTCCAGAAAGGCGGGAGTGCCAGGTACTCCTGGCACAGCCTCCAGAGAGGCAGGAGTACCAGAAATTACTGGCTCTGCTTCCATAGAAGCAAGAGTGCCAGAAACCACGGGCACTGCCTCCGATGAGGCGGGAGTGCCAGAACCAACTGGCACCACCTCCGAAGAGGCAGGAGCATCAGAAATCATCGGCAAGGCCTCCGAGGAGGCAGGAGCACCAGATATCACTGGTGCAGCCTCCGAAGAGGCAGGAGCACCAGAAATTACTGGTGCAGCCTCCGGAGAGGCAGGAGCACCAGAAATCACTGGCGCAGCCTCCGAAGAGGAAGGAGTGCCAGCAAAACAGCTGGCGCTGCCTCCAAAGAGGCACGAGTAGAGGTCATCACTGATTTTCTATTTAAATTATCCTTGGTAACATTTGTGTTTCTTTTTCGATTTGCAGCAACACTGGAAAAGGATATTCCTGGTCTAACGAATTGATTCAATACTCTCTCTTTTGCCTCTCTAAATGTAATACGTTCTGTTACCCTTAAAGTTTGAATTTCTTTTTCCATGATGTACACATCACAATTAAGTGAAGACGATGGATGATTGTCTTCCATCAAATGTATACATCTGGCTTGTTTACCACACATGCCATGCTCTGGCTCACTGCACTTGACACAAGTAGCCGGCTTGCCCTGCAGTCCCTGTCTACAGGACCCTAACATATGTCCGAACTCTTGACAATGAAAACATCTCCTCGGTCTTGGGATATATTGTTTGATCTTAAAACGTAGCCAAGCCGCTTTTACTACAGAGGGCAATCGAGTAGAATTGAATGTAATAATTAAATTCGGAAGTGGGACAAAGACTCCATTTACCCTCTTCTTCATTCGTTCAACTCTCATTACACCTTGATCTTTTAATTCCTCGACAAGTTTTTCCTCAGAGTAGGTCATCAGCTGGGGTGCATATATCATTCCCTTGGAGTAATTCCAAAAGGCATGTACTGCACATTCCACTTTGACTCCTCCAAGGTGTGATAATGCTTTCAATTTTTCAGTTTCTTTTGCTGAGGTAGATTCCACCGTCAGCTTTCCTTGACCTTCATAAGAAATCTTAGGTTCTCGGCCACAACACTTCACAATATCTCGGTACACATAAAAAATATCACAACTTGATTCTTCCAGATTAAAAGTTAGGTACTTATCGTAAGACTTTTCAAATATTCCCGGTCCAATTTCAAATATGCTTCTGCTCAAGTTCCCTTTACTCTGTACTGGAGCATAGGGTTTCAGTGTACTAATTACACTGGAAGGTTTTTAGATTTCTCCAGAGGAAGGTTGTCAGGGGAGGTTCCAGCTGCCATCAACTGTGCCGATTCACCACCATCAAAGGGCCCAGGGGTACTTGAATCTTTATTTATTTTTATCATAAAGATTAAAGATTGAGAAAAAATATATATATAAATAAACCTGAAAACCTTAAAAAGATATCATCAACCTTTCATGGATATTATTCTTCCACTAATGGCACAAGTGAGAACCGACTCCCAAATGTCCGCATCCCTACCCTACCCCACAGGGGATGGCACACCATGATTAGAGTGGCCCAAGTGTAAGACAAACCTGCTTGATAGGACTGAGAGTATTACAAGAATACAATCATCCCCACCCTAATCACATTATGGGCAAACCGGACAGAATGCCGAGAGTCCTATCCGCAAAACTAGACCCCCCTGGAATCCGTGGTCCAGCCCTGCAAAATAGTTCCGCCTGATATCACTCAGGTCCGAACATTATCGGGCAGTTGATGGTCTACCACGGTTCCCACTATTTAGCTTCAGATATAAAACCCAGTCCCAGCTATGATATCTTTTCTGTTAACCAGGTCCAGTAAATTTTTGCAAAGGTGGAAATTTCCACAAAATTAATCCAAAGAAAAAAAAATTACATGAAGGAGAAGGATGAAATAAGAATGAAAAAATTGCAGAAAGAAGGAAAAGTTCTGACTAATTTAGTTGGACCAGCAGCTGGGCCCCAAGGACCAGTGAGAAAGCTACCCCACCAGGCATCACGCCCCAGCTGCTGGTCCCTAAGCCCCCTACCCACGTCAAGGGGTCAGCATCTAGGGGGTGCCACGCCCAAGAGAGGGCTATCAAGAATCATGCCCACACCAAACATCATGAGGCCATCCCCTGGGATGTCATCCAAAACACAAAGATCATCATGAAGGCCCCTGATGCCCGTCGGTTACGCCTGCTGGAGGCACTTCTCATCCAGCAAGTAAAACCAACATTAAATGCGACGCAGAAAGATTTTCTCCTCCCTACGAGTATGAGAAGACCTGCCACCACTAATAACACCACCGATCACGACAACTCCATGGAAGACAACGCCCCCGAACAAGATACTCCTGCAGCCAACGAAAATCAAATTAGCCATGACATCCCGCAGCGTAGTGCAATGCCTACCAATGTAACCGCACTAGACGGCTCTAGACGGCTGCAGGACCTGCAGCATCGCAGCCATCAACTCGGAGAAAGTGGGTTGAGACCTGGCTCAAGCCACCAATGAAAACGTTTTGAAGGCTTACCACCACCAGCCAATAGGAGATCAGCATGGGGCAGACCCCCTGCTGTCGACCCCAAATATAAGGAGGACAGACTCCACACCAAGATCAGTCAACCCTCAGCTTCCCAGCCCGCAGCACAGCTAAGAGGTGCAGCACAAAATGAATTACCTGCACAAGATGCTGAGCATGCAGCTGCCACAGTCACAAAGACAATCATTGAAAACTTAGAAGAGCATGCCCAGGTGCTCTACAACCTACCTCCACCAAGGTAAAGAAACTTATAAGCGACATCAACCACCCTCATCACATCCCCTCACTGTAAGGCTCTATCCACATCATCCACTATCATTCTTTTAAAACTTTACCTACAACTGAAATCCTCCCGCAGGGACCCAAGGGAGTAAAGGGTTGGACAACCCCACCAGCACCGCTTCTCCGATATTCGAAAGCCTTGCATTCTTTCAAACTTCTACTATAATATGACATGATGGCTCTCTCTTACTGACACCATCATCCTTCCCCTGTCCACTCCTATCTCTACAACTAAAGATATTTCCAATTTCAAAAAACTAACCGTGTACCTAATAAATCTTTTCAGATCACCTACGGGCCGAACAAGGGAAAGGCCCGTGCCAACAAGAAGTGTTGGCTTAATACAGCAACAACAATTCCCAGCCCGAGGATGTCTGGCATCTCCAGACGAAAGCTCGCTTGCTTCAAGAAAGAGAGAGAGAGAGAGAGAGAGAGAGAGAGAGAGAGAGAGAGAGAGAGAGAGAGAGAGAGAGAGAGAGAGAGAGAGAGAATCGTTAATGACTTTGATGACTATGGTATCATAGTTTATCTGTAAAATTCAAATATATACACCAATTTTGACTGTATTTGATCATGACTTCTATAGCTCTACTAGCCTGTCTAAGTAGCACGGAAAAAGCCACTATTCGGAAAATAGAGAAAAATCTCTACAAGTGTAACGTTGCTGAAGTAGCCCTTACTTTTAATAAAGTATGCTTGAGAGAGGGTCTGCTTCCTATGTACACTATTATTATTATTATTATTATTATTATTATTATTATTATTATTATTATTATTATTATTGAACAAACCCAAATGGGCCATTAACTTGAAATTCAATCTTCAAAGAATAAGGTGTTCATTTGAGAGAAGTAGTACAAACTAATAGGAGATACAGAAAAAAGAGATCCGTTATTATAAAAGAAAGATATAAATTTACATATTAAAAAAAGGTAAGTAGATAGAAATGTCAGTACATTATAAAATACAAGGAAGATGGCAAGTGGACTTGCAGAGTTCTCAGAAATTTCCTGACTGGCTAACAAGACTGGAGAGTTCTGCTACAGGATGAGAGTGGGCTGATCCATCTGGGAGTCTAGCAGTGTCAAAGGTGCCGATTGGATTGAAGTAGCTGGCGGCTGGGTGTAATCCCAGGCGTGTACCTCGCCGTTATTCAGATGGAGGGTGGACGAAGGGGTCTCCTAAGTTACGTTCAGTGATGGTTTCCAACAAAGGATTATAAGGCCTCCTTATAGCAGAGGCAGTGGCGGTC
Source organism: Macrobrachium nipponense (assembly GCF_015104395.2). Classification (NCBI taxonomy): domain Eukaryota; kingdom Metazoa; phylum Arthropoda; class Malacostraca; order Decapoda; family Palaemonidae; genus Macrobrachium; species Macrobrachium nipponense. Next base: position 92,355,862 of record NC_061107.1, read on the forward strand.
TAATTTACCACCCAGGATCTTGGTGTTTATTATGGTCTGCTGCCATGTTCCCTCATGTAGTGCTTCTAGAACATCTCTTCATATACGTGGATGGCAATCCTCTTGAAGAAGTCGGTCTTATATCAATATGGGAATGACTGCTTCCATTCTCAGAACACAATATCTCGTGGACAACTGTTCTCCTCTTCAGTGAATCATTGTTAATACTGGGGCTGTTATCATGAGATACTGGGCAGACTTCCAATCCTTCTTTGCAGATTTCAAGGTTAACTCTTATGGATACATTGATGGTGGTTACATGGGCGTGGATGATGTTCTTCAGGGCTGATTTGTCCTTTATACATTCGGTGTTCATGTGACCTCCAGGAAAATCTTATGGTCTTCTCATCCTTGCAAGGGACGTGGTTTCCCTGACAGTACCGCTTGTCAACAGCATTTCTCATCACCTTGGTAATGCAATGGTAGAATACCCAATATCGAGTAAGGTCTAGAGGACATGTTCCAGCTCATCAGAGACGATATTCTAGGATGAACAGTGAGAGAGGGTACGACGAACGTAAGAATTCAAGATGGAAGTTTTGAATTCCTCCAGGAATTCATTACTGCCTTTAAGGCGTCAGATAGTTTTTGGTGAACTTGTGTCTGCAAGCCCTGGGGGAGTACTGGTGACACAAAAGTCCAAGAAGGGAATAGTGTCATCAACACTTCTCTCACATGTGAAGCAGAGAACAGATTCTTCTTCAAAGATGTGCTGCAGCATCTCCACCTCATTCATGCCAGTGATGCTGACGAAGGTGTCATCTACGTCTCAAATGTACACATCTGGTCTGGGGATACCACTAAAGAGTCGCTGCTCAACTCCCATTCAGAAGTTGGCAAACAGCACAAAAAGGATCGAGTCCAAGGCTATTCTTGATTTTTATCCATATCTGTCCATGTTGAATGACGAGAGGGATCTCCATGGTGCAGATCTCCAACAGACAGCGATAGGGTGCCTCCACAATATTCAAGGTCATGGTATACCTGTCTCTATTGATCCTGCCAAGAATCATCTGTATCTTTCTATCTGCTGACACATTAGTGAAAGCCATAACCACCTATGTTCGTCATGCTCTCTCATACTGTTCATCCTGGAATTCCATCTCTGATGAGCTGAAACACATCACCCAGACAATTGTGGATAATGGGTATTCTTACTATCATGTTACCAAGCTGATGAGAAATGTTGTTGACAGGTGGTGCTGTCAGGAGAACCACGTCCCTCACAAGGATGAGAAGACCATAAGGTTGTTCTACAGGGGCTGCATGAGTACTGAATATAAGACGGCCAAGGTAGGCAGCTATGAAGAACATCACCCATGCCCAGGAAGCCTCTATTTATGTATACATCAAGGCCAACCTTAAAATCTATTACAAGGACAGGATGACTGCCTAGTACCTAGCAATGAACAGACTTTGCACTAACAATGATTCCATTAAGAGGAGACGAGTAGCCCACCAGATATAGTGCCCTGAGAATGGATGTTGCCATTCCTACATTGGTATGACTATGACTCACCTCTCACAAAACACTAGGATCCTGGATGGCAACATGGACCACCACTGCTTCCGTTGTGAAGAGGGTCCGTTGTAAAGAAGGAATCACCATCCTTTGCTAGTAACCTACAATGACTGTGACCCACGAAACCTTCCAAACACCATCAAGAGAATAGCGAGGAGCAACCCTCGGTAACCTCTCACTCTCAGGCACCAGCTACTTTGAGCAGTGAGCCCCGTGAGCAGAACTCTAAGACCTGGTGATAGCCAATCAGCACCTATATCATGCTCGTCCAGATTCTCCCGGCCAATAACATAGCTCCCTGGTCTCGTCAGCCAGTCAGTAAATTTCTGAATGTTCTGCAGGCCCACTTATGAGTATTAATATACCCCATTTATACCCCTGACATCTTTCACCTTTTGTAAGTGGTAGAAGTACTACCGAAATGTCAAGGAAAATAAATAAGCTTGCAGATAATTTACCTGCTGCCACCCACAAAAAAAATCATTATTAATATTAAGAAATTAAAGTACACGCTCATCTGCATTCAGACGGCCATCTTTTTCATGAAATTTGTTTAAAAGGGGGTCTCCTGCCAAAATATTAATTAGAATTACAGCAACACTTGGATATCACAGACACTAGCCAGAACTGAACAATTCATCTTCCAAAAGATGCCCTCTCTCCCAAAGTTCCATTCCTCTCTCTCTCTCTCTCTCTCTCTCTCTCTCTCTCTCTCTCTCTCTCTCTCTCTCTCTCTCTCTCTCTCTCTCTCTCTCTCATAGAACTTATCCACTTCTCAGCCATGCAATAATGCTTAAGTTTAATTACCGAAGCATGTAGTATTGTTACGTAAACTTTTGGTTAACTAAGTTTTGAACAGTTGAAACGAGGCTGAACAATCTACCCTGTCTCTCCCCAATTGATTTCGGTCTTGTTGCTAGTCGTTAAGCCTGCCATAAGCGCAATTTAAAAAAATAAAGGGAAAGATACTTAAAACGTATAAACTAACCAAAAATATTACTCAATTGTCCATGGCATGATTATGCAGATTTTGGTGTACATTTAAAAAAAATCTCAAAAAGGAGGCCTTGGAACTGCCAACAATCAGATTTTGAGAAGTAGAGAAATTTAGTTTTTGAGAAAGAGGGTTCAGGAACCGAAACCGTCTTTATCACTACCTTAGATACAGGGTAGTTAGTTTCATAATTACCTCTGGGCTGGCAGCAATCGATCAGGTATTGGGAGAGGTAGACAAATAGCTAATGAGGGAAAAGGATCTTTACGGACGCTGATTGCTGAACCCTGCATGTAGTCTGAGGTCTCTGAGCAAATCCTGTTAGGCAATGAAATAATTTTATCTTGTAAGAGGCTTCGATAAATGTGAAGCTTAACTTTTACATTCATTTTCTTGGTTTTCGTAATAAAAAATTTAAAATCTTGAGTGGTCATATAAATGAACTCAGAGAGTGCACCGTAGGTTTTTGTTATTAATTATTGCTCTCTTTTTTCTTTGTAATTTTTGACATTTCGTTTAGGTATAATTAATCAAATTCTATTCTTCATGTAAATCTGTTATTGTACGTAAAAGAAAGATTTACTGCAGAGCTTGCTTGGACTGGCTATTTTATATCCTTCGGAATAGAATCGTAGCATTCTAATTCCATGAATTAATTCTGTAACTCAGGAATGGTCTGAAGTCTTTGGAGTTTAAATAAATGTGTGGCTGGTCTGAGGGCTGTTGAGGAAAGAGCAATATTTTTGAAGATGAGGAATTTGCGAAAAAAATGGCTAAAAAAATATAGTTATGAATGGATGTTCCGGTTTCGAGAGATTAACAAATAAAACTAGGGCCCAATCTAAATTTATACCAGCCTTCTCCTCTCTCTCTCTCTCTCTCTCTCTCTCTCTCTCTCTCTCTCTCTCTCTCTCTCTCTCTCTCTCTCTTGATGGGAACCAAAATGCTATAATTCTGAAGCTGTATTACGGCAATAGGCGGAAAATTCCATCTAGTATTATCTCACTACACTGTGAAGATAGAAATCCGCGCCATTTTAACACAACGACTTACCTGGAAATCAACGAGACTTCTGCAGGAGCTGATACCTGACAGATTTTTTAATGGTCACTCTTAGAAAGGCGATTCCTAATTGCTTGATTTTTTCATATTCGTATTTTTGATCAGCTATGCAAAATTAACACGCAAGACAAACTTATCATTACAGTTTATTGATATACAAAACTTTTCTGACACGTTACCATTTAAATCTCCCCCACGAATTTTGCAAGAGATATTAAATTGTAGTTCAGTCCACAGAGCAAATATCGTCACCGTTCAATCATCTATGGCAAACTGAGCTATATGAGACAACCATAATTCCTAGAAAAATATCTTCTCTTAAAACATTCGGTATATTTTGCGACAGACTACCATAAACTGCAAAAGAGAACTGAAATCAAGCTCAAACGGTATCAAAAGGGCTCAGTTACCTGGCTGTGGGGAAAATGGAAACACAACTTTTGGAAAAGGGGGAAAAAGGAGGAGGGATGGTGGGCTGAAGCCGCGTAGGAAAATGGAAATGGTTGGAAACATTTTATTCTGCTATATTTGAAAATTGACTGCTTCCTTTGGAAACTTGGAATCCTTCCTTACAAAAGGCGACAATGTTGTTTCCATAGCGAGTTAAACCCTATTATTCTCGTTTACAATGTTTTCTCGTTATAGTTTGCAGACATTCATGCAACTGAAACTATGAAAATAAAATAGACGTATTGCGTTTCTCATTAGTTTCTGCTTTCAATACAGCTAATACCTCTAGTATTCCTAATACAGTCCGGAATAATAATAATAATGTCAATAATATTAATGACGGCAAACATATTTTTTTGGTTAACTATACATGAATATTCCAGGAGTCAGTTTTCTACTGAAGGCGAAATGAGTCCACCTCCATCATGGCGACGCAATAGAGAAAGAGTTTTACTCAAGGTTGAAATGATGGATAAAATAACTCTTCCGATCTTTTGTAGATTAAAGATATCAAGAGAGGATTCCCGATAGGAGAACAGTCTACCGTGCGAATCAACTCTAGGGATGAAGCACATATCATTTAGAACAGAAGTCAGTTTGCTTAGATAAATTCATTATTATACAATAAAGCTCCTTTCGAAGATCGCCATTAATTCGTAAAAGAAATCCTTTTGATGTGGATAAAGTCCTTCTTCGGATCAGATATAATAGTCGCCTTTCTAACGAATTGGAACTGGCCCTCGTTATAATAAAAAAAAAAAAAAAAAAAAAAAAACTCCTGATGAAATTGTACCGATTTTTAAATCTTCCCTCTTTGACCTGGACTGTCATAATCAGTCCCCTGTGGACGATGTTCTCTTTTTTCTCCCCTAGATCACTGAATGAATCTTAAACTTCTTCGGCGACGATGACTTTATTGCAGGTATTAATTCCCCCACAGTCTTCCCTTTACGGGTTATCACCCAACATTCCCTCTTATATGGCTTAATGATCCCGGAGTTCCCTGGCGTGGCCCGATGACCCCTTGGTCCACTTCCATCGTCCGGTACCCCTTCGGTAAACATGAATGGGCTAATGGGTCCTCCGTTCCCTTTAGCGCCATGTAGATGGGAGACAATAAAATACCCAGAATATTGGGGAATTAGCGATGAAATCCACAAATTTACTTTTTTATTCATTTATTTTTTGTTTACTTATAGGTTGATGACTGCCTGAAGCTCTATGATAAAGGACTTCTTACTGTTGAGCGAAATTGCTGGAATATGGTGATAATGCAAAGTGCTAAAATACGTAGTTATCATCGAAATGTTACTTATTTTTTCCCCATTTATCTTCCATTTCAACGTCATCAAAGCAAAATTGGTTACCAATGGTAATGAGAGAGAGAGACGGCAGTCATTATCATCATCGCTCTCACAGCCTCTTTTCATTTCCTTTGTACCTATGTGCAGAGTTCATAAAGAACCAGAAAAGAGAGAGAGAGAGAGAGAGAGAGAGAGAGAGAGAGAGAGAGAGAGAGAGAGAGAGAAATAGTTTTCGTTTTCAACTCCTGAAATATAAGCATTGAATCCACAGCTCACAAGAGTTTATCGGAATGATGCATATTCAACTACTGACGAAGGGGATAAATTTGCCTGAGGATTCGAGGAATCTCAAAATGAAATAAAGTTTTTATTCCGGAGCTTTATTAATAATGGATAAAGGATCAAATCCGTTCCTTTGGCAAAAGCCCAAGCTTATTGACTGGAGATGCTGAATTTATATATCCCATTGTGAAATTTTTCAGTATATTTTGAAGGTACGCTGAAAATCAAATGGATCGAGAAAACTCTTAACTTGAGTGGGAAGGAAAAGAGAGAGAAAGAGGTAGGAGGAGACTTAGAACGGAAATAAAGAGAAAAATCCATTGATTACGTCATTCTACCCTAAAGGATTACGTTTATGTTACCAGAGGAATTTAATACAATGGAGGATAATCTGGTATCAATAGGATACCGTAGCTTATAGATTCGTTTCTATGGATCTCGTCATCATCAGGCAAATTCAAAAGGAAGAAGTGGAAAGGAAAACCGGATGGGCTTCAGTATAAGGGGGTTTAGCAAGGGAAATAGTTAGAAGAAATTTCCACATTTACTGTTTTTATCATTAATGAATGTACCGCATGAACAGTGAATGAAGAAAGCTTTGACTCGAGGAGTTCTTTCATGGAGAGTTCATTCATGAGGTTTTTGTCACGGTTCTCATTTGATGCTAAGTTGGGGTTTGCGTTTTTGTCTTGTTTCTCCATTAATATTTAGAATTACCCAACATTCATAAATGTTCTTAAGGAGATGAAAAATGAGATCATAGAGTCAAAATCATTATATATATATATATATATATATATATATATATATATATATATATATATATATATATATATATATAGAGAGAGAGAGAGAGAGAGAGAGAGAGAGAGAGAGAGAGAGAGAGGAGGAGGAATCTGTAAACAAATATGTCAACAATAGTAATCTAGGAAGCATCAGACAGGCGTATTTTGCCTGAACTTCTAAGACCAAACAAAGACTTGCCAGGAGGCTGCATTTTCAGAAGTTCCTTGAGAAATCTTTTGTAATATTTACTGAGGATTCCAGGAATCTCTGAATCGACCTGGAAGCTCAATTACTTTGATGCATTGCATAATTTATCAGAAAAAATTAAGTCTCCAGTCATTGGCAGGAGGCTCTAAGGACCTCATCCCAGCTCCAGGATCATGTTTATATATAGTCCTACACGTCTTAGAACCACTCCTAATAAAAAGCTTCGAACGAAGTCCATAAACCGAGTATGGAATAAAGACACGCGCCCTGAAGTGATGAAGAACTGGTCACACGGCAATAAATTAACGGTTTGAAATGAAAGATACCAAACTTGAATGTTCCGTTCTTTCTTAGTTACATGTTTACTAATCGTAAACTATGTGTTGGCGAGAATCATAGCAAGATCCAATAATGGATAGGGAGGAAACCCGTGGTTAGGTACTGAAGAAGTTTAAAATTAGGAAAAACAGTCTATAATAAATGCACCCATAAAGCAAGGTTCATCTTTTTAGTGGTAATTCTAAAGATTTTGATGAAAATCAACGACAGCATGAGAGCAGGTGTTGGAGGAAAGACAGGAAGAAAAAGAGAGGAAGGAATCGAAAGCAAAGATTGCCAGTGATAATCAAGCAAGCGTTAAGGAAGAAGAGTTACCCTGGTGTGCTTAGGACAAAACTGACATTCAGTAACACTATAATAAATAGCTAATTATGTAACTTTATTTCATACGAAATGTTGAACTACAGGCCTATTGCCTTTCCAAAACTTCCTTATGGGGAAGGCTTTTCTGTAATGCTTACTGCAAATTTTAGGGCACTATGAGTCAACACAGTACTTTATTCTTTGCAAGTTCAACTCCTTGATGCATTACACTAGCAAAACCGATTGAAAAATTCTTAAGTGCTCCACACACACCTTTAGAACTACTTTACATGGAAAGCTTCGCGGGTAGTCCATATAACCAAGGGGACACCTCATTTTTTTTATGTAGATATAGCGTGCTGTAAAAGATATGACCATGCTAACCACATCTACATATTTCTAGGAACATAAGTCCAGAGGGACAGCCCTGTGAACAAGCTGCTAAAATGTTTTGGGGATCCACGGCTTATCGCAGTTTGCGTCCCTATGTAGTTTTGTCTTCGGAAGAGTATTATTACCCATAAACCAACGCCAAAATGGTTGAAACAGTTAATTTCTGTGAGACTTGGGACTTTTCAAAACGAAATACAGTTTACCTATGCATGAGAAAATACTCAAATAGCCAGTAACACACCTAAATCTTTTTGTTACTTTAATGCAACCAAAAGGACATCAACAAACTGAATTTTAGAGCTAATAGTAGTTTGACAGTACCTGCTATGGGAAATACAACAAAGACAACCTAATATTTTTATAGAACAGAAAAACAACATAGTTTTTAGCATCAAGATAAAAACAAAATTGCACTGTACTTAGTAAACCTCTGTACTTAGTAAACTCAGACAACAAAGTTTTTAAAGGATTATTATAGGATTATCAAATACAAGAGAGGATTATGCGTATTAACCATCATTTCTGAATCTCTGCTCTCTTCATTCAGGATAGCAGTCAGTGAACTTATGGTTACAATGGTTTTCCGATCCCTGGCAACAACATCCAATGTAAGAGGGATGTCTCTCCTGTTGCAAGAGCCCATTCTGTTGCAAGAGCCTTTCACACAACCCAAGGAAATATTTTGGGGCATCTGATCTAATTATGCTGGTTGTGTGGAAGGCATTGGCACAAGCCTGTAATCAACTAATGACCAGCCTTAAAATGTTCTTAGATCTAGCTGGGGAATATGGGCTTTGTTGTCTAGCTCTGTAACAGTGCTGCTTTGTCGTAAAGGAACTTGTGAACTCATAGGTTTTCTTGCTCCTTGAAGCCATTACCCTACTTCATGTACATAACCACCAGCTAGATACCTGGCTTCCTGGAAGAAGTATGCTGTTATGTTGCTTGCAGCACTCTTATCTCTATCACCATATTCTCACCTCTTTCCTACATCTCTGTCATGTCTTTTTACCAGTGAAGAAAGGGAAGCTAGTGATATCGTGCCCACTTAAGCTGTGGATGACAGAAAGTGCTGCATTTTGATGGATCCAACGCAGGTGCAACCTCACGAAGGTGCAGATAGCGGGATTGTGCTGTTTGCACCCACATTTCAGAAAGTTCCTTAAGAAGTGAAGAAGCCTAGTAAATACATGAAATGATGAAATTTAAAATAACTCTGGTACCTGCTTTATGCTAGGTAGAGTGGAACTCTGCACTGTCATTCACGGTACCATTCTACACTAACACTGGCTTTGATTCCTTCATGAAACTAGCACCCGGCTGCAGATAATTCTGACCAATCAAAATCTTCAGCTCTTCATTCAGGCTCCATTCCATGCATCAAAAGTTCATATGTGAATATAATTTGCATCCATGCCATGCAGATCAATCTGAAATTAACCCCTGTCCTGATCAATCTTTTGGCCTTTACGTGTTGGTTTTGCTATGTTGATACCTTACCTGTAGGTTCCTCTCCTTGGTACCACTGCTTGTTGCATATACACTTTATATACACCATATAGTGCTGGTATACTATATGGTTGTAATGAGTGATCCCAGAGCTGATGCACTCCTTGAGGACAGGCCGTCAGTAACCGTCGTAACTGGTATATCTCCCGGGCATTTTATCTCTATTAGTTTGTAGGTCTTTATAAGGATGTACCAGTTTTGGCACTTGGAGGACCTATCTGTGATTCATGCCTCATTGTATCTATTTCAGCTTTTACCCATGAGTAAGTCTGATCCTACGAGCATTTATACCACTACGGAGTTTAGTACAGATAGGGCTAAATGTTCATCAGTCGTCTTTCAAAGGAGTCTTGGTAAATCATACACTTAAAGAGTCCAGAGACAGTTTCTCTTCTCCTCTTTGGCAGGTCAGGGGACACTGCTTCCACTTAAATCAAAATGGATGAAACATAATATATAGGCAACACAAAATAATAAGAACCTGTTTCAATAACCGCAGTAACTATCCGAAAATTAAAATTTTTTCAGTATTCCATGTATGCCCTTGATATTCACACAGAAACCCTGAAAATACTGAAAAATACAATAATTAGCATGGCTTTATTTTGTTTGGTTAATGTTTCAGTGTACCGTTACATAAGGTCCATTTAGTGCCGGTTTCGCTAGAAACAAATTTTCTTTTTAAGGCTTGTAATAAATTTCCAGCAGCTTTAGAGGTTGTCGTCCCAGATCTTGATCCTGGGTATTTGTGGATATAGTTTTTTGCAAGCCTAGTTCTTACAGCTTGCCATGGCTTTTCACAGTTGGTCCCTGGGTATTGACCTGCGATTGAATAAAAATCCAGGCATGCAAAAGGCCAATTACGGTTCTCATAACCATGGAGCATGTTATACTGACTAGGGTTATAATATGAAAAAGAAAACAAAAAACTGAAAATATATTTGAAAAATCCAAGTTAAATCCCATCTCTTTTTCTTACCAGCATACTACCCGTACATCGGGGATGTCAAAAAATCACGAAGGAAACAAAGAGCGGCTTGGAAACGGGAGAGGAGATAGAAATGAAAATAATTCATAATAAGGAAATAACAGTAACTTGTACTAAATCACCCTGCCGTGAATCAACACACTGAATGTGCACTCTTGGTAGTAGCATTGATTTATGGGTTTTTTATCATAGACAGTTCAGGATGAATATTGCATCAGGTTTCACTTGTTTGAGATTGATTTCGGACTGATTTTTTCCCCTTGTTTAATTCTGGGAGTTCCATAAATCAATACAGATTCACGGCAAAGTCAATCTCATAAGGTTTAGAAAAATGGAAGAGAGAGAGAGAGAGAGAGAGAGAGAGAGAGAGAGAGAGAGAGAGAGAGAGAGAGAGAGAGAGAGGTTGGGAAGACGAATTTCACCAATGGGGATTAAGCAAAAGTTAATCAAGATCAAATATTTTAAGTGATAATAGATAAGTTTCTTTTTCATTTCGACTTAACATAAAAATAATCGGTAAAGAATAAACAAAAATATATATAATGCTCACATGAGAATTCCAGAAATTAATTCCAGGTACCTTAGGCTCCTTCAACCACTGTAGTACGTGACTTGCAGCTACCACCATAGACATAATCTAATTAAGTCAAACATCTGAGTACGGGTGTTAGCGGTTCAGGCCCTCAAGAGATAATAATATAAATAATAATATTCTTGTAACTAAGATCAAAGCCACCCTGAGCCGAGATACTAAGGTGAAGCCGAATCTCAGTAGTTACTGGGAAGGGAAGAGAAGGGAAGTGAGAGGGAATATGATTTGGAAGCGAGAGTTAAAAAAGACCTAATCTGAATTAGACGTACGTATGAAAAGCAGTTGCGTGAAACGTCCCATCCCACTGAGCATGATACCGATTACAGACAAAAGCTATTTACAAGTCAATGACTAAAGAATACTATCATAGAACCAAAACAGATAAGTACACAAGTTAATATATAAATCAGGCAAAGTTTTCATGGCTCTCAAGCCGCAGAACCTTCCACATAAATTCCAAAGTAATATTCATAATGAGCTTCTCCTCTCTTATCTCATTTACATAAGACGATATTTATGCTCTCGTCCTTCGCTCAATGTATTGTAAATACCTGTTTCTTCGCCATTGTTATTCCGCGCAGGAAACTTGCCGTCATTTACCAAACGGAACCGACAGCTTTACAGGGAGTACCCTCTGTAGAAAGTGACAGCCATAGACCTCGTCTGTCTGTCTGTCTGAGTAAAAGGGCATGTATTTTGTGCATTTCCATAATTTTGAATCCACAACATTTGTCACTCAGCTGTCTGTCTGTCTGTCTGTCTGAGTAAAGGGCATGTATTTTATGCGTTTGCATAATTTTGAACCCACAAGGATAGGTCTAGTAAAACTAGTAGCTCTCTCAATTATACGTAATTAAACTCTCTCTCTCTCTCTCTCTCTCTCTCTCTCTCTCTCTCTCTCTCTCTCTCTCTCTCTCTCTCTCTCCTCTCATCTCCCTTCTCGTCTCTCTCTCTCTGTCCCTCATCTCTCTCCTCTCTCTCTCTTCAGTCTCTCTCTCGCTCTCTCTCTCTCTCTCTCTCTCTTCTCTCTCTCTCTCTCATGTTGTCATAATGATATCAAAAGTCGAGGGCTATAATTTGAAATAGAAAACCTGGTTTCTTAAAGTTATCTGAAAGGGAAATTAATATAAATAGAATGGTCCTCACAAATTTATAGATTACAATCTGAATCACAGTTTACGATTCAAAACGTTAGTCCCGACACCACTATTATTTAATAAGATGTTCTATTTTTATTTGAACAATCTAATCCCAAATTATGAAAATGATGGGATACATATGCTTGAAAAATATCAAAATACTAAATACAAAAGACAGTATTTATGACTGGCTGAGGTATGGTGGAGAATTCTACAATCCAAACGTAAAAGTTAAGACTTGAATTAAATAATCTACTCTTTCTTAAACCGTTATCATGTCCAAATAATGATAATAATAAAAAGACAAATTTTAATAAACATTGCTTATACTATCCGACTTATCTTTGTTATGATTCATATATAAACAAAATATCAACACACTGTTCGACGAGCCTGTTACCAACGACTGAAGAACTGGAGTCACGGAGTTAACCTGAAAAAGGTGTGGTACAAATTAAGAAGCATTTGGTGACAAGACAAAACAGAAGCGATCCCTTCGGAGGTTTTTACAGGCAGGAATATCTTAAGAAAATCTCCTTGTTGATGTCATTTCGGTGACGTGTGTTTCGATTTAAATTTTCGTTTCTATTTCATGATTATTTCTATTTCATGATTATTTTATACTTCCAGTTATATGCTCTGGTACAGTGACGTGAGATCACTAAACTACTATGAATTACTTTCATTATAGGAGTTATTCAAGGTCAGATTCCGGTACTCAAATTCAAAATAAGCATAATTTATTAAGCTGTAGCAATACAGTTTACAATGACGTGAGTTTTGATATACGTTGGAAAAAATGCGACGACAACGATGATCTAAGGAGGTAAATATTTAGAAAGGAAGGAAGATAATAATTTAAAGAGAAGATAGATAGATACTACGGAGGTCTGCATTCCTTCCTTTAGTTTTACTGCGATGCTGACTAAGAGAAAGAGATAGCTTTAATAATGATGTCAGAAATGGGAAGAAGAAGAAGAAGATTCTCCGAAGCTTCCCTTTCTTTACGAAGGTCTTACTGGGAAAATCAATTAGCAACCTCTCCTTCTAAGGATCTGGGACGCCTGGACATCCTTGTCCAGGGAGCTCACATCAGGTCCAAATTTGGCGTAACGGACTAGCAGACAGATTTGGAAGAGAGATACTGCAGACGAATGCACGTGGGGTGGTGCGAATATCTCTTCCCTTATATCTTGCTAATTTAATTTCATTGCTTTGTACGCGTTTGTCAATGTGCCGTGTCTATACACAGTGTCAGTAACTGCGTGGTTACATGCCATTTTATTTGTTTGTGCACTTGTATATTTGGTTTATCTGTTTGCGGATTAAATTGTGGAAGTTCACAGTACAATCTTTTTGGAAGATGTTTACTTTGTTGCTTGTTACTTTTTTCCTTCCCACACACTATCTTTTATTTCTGTCACTGTAATTCGTAATTAAAAATCAGATTACCGTGATTATTTTCTTTTTCTTACTGCCTATTAAACCAAGGTCGTTAGAAGTTATCAGGATCTCACTATCTGTTGTTTACTTTCCGTCCACAACTTTACGGGTTCGATACAAGTTTAATTCTAAAAGAAAAAATGTTCACCTAGATTTATCACAGGAATAAATACTACACTCGCCATGTAATCGGAAAAACAATAGTAAAGGAACTACGTAACTCAAATACCATCGAGAGTTTTTATATGTTTTTATTTCCTACTATTGATTTCTGCTTGTTTTATGGTTTTTACCTCAGAATTAATCTCACCTATCGATAAGCATTATATGTTATGAACAGACATAATCATTGGAACTTACGTGTGCTTGGTATATATATTTTGCAGCACTTCAAGGTTACATACGAAAGTATGTGATCAGAAAAATCAGCTCGGTCAGATATCTCCAAGTTTCATTCAGTCGGTGAAAATAAAATGCAAATGTTTTACTTTATGGCAAAAATGTGTCCAATTGGAGCTGCTACTATAATATTAAGGGCTTTGCTCACGTCTCAAATTTCAGATAACACATTATGTCACTGAACACCAGGATGAACACCATAGATTTTGCATTTTGCTGCAAGCTCTTGTGAAATTCGGGAGACTACTGTAGATCAACTGTTCTCTAATGCAAATAAACATGAATTGTACAAATTTGAGCCAACAATAATTCGTCATACCTTCGAAAGCGTGAAAACATATTTGCGGTGTTTTCTAACATATGTTCAAGTCCACAACAGAGCGGTTCTCTCTCATCGCAAAATGAACATTACTATAGACTTTGTGAGTCCCCCATTCTTCTTTGAGGAGGATTTTTTTTTTTTTTAGACTGATGGCTTAAGAACTTGAGAGTTATCCATCACTACACGAAAACAAAACCCTAAAATCAAGGGCAAGCGGCAGGAGCCGAAATAAAAGTTGTAAACACTAGAGCATCGATTATCTGTCACGGATCACTAGCCACAGATGAGTGTGAAATGACAATACATTCTTGGTAAAGGAGAACCGAAAGCTTACACGGACTCCATTTTCTGTTATGGCCAGCCAGTCTTCTGGAGCTGTCTCTTTCTCACCCAGAACTTGTCGATTGGCTCCAGCCAATCTCATTCTATATCCGAAAGGTCTGACCGACCGACTTCGCGGTGAAATAAGTGTAATTCAAGGGTGTGTTTTAAAATGATATATCGCGGTAATATATCATTTGTCACCTGCTCAGTGTTTCAAATAACGAAAACTTAAACGTGAATTATTAGATAATGATTCATGATATTAACAATAACTGAAATTTCCTATCAAATTTATTGATCATCGTCCCACCAGTAAATATGATGATTGTCTCAAATGTGTTGATTATAACAGTAATAAATCTTCAGTTCATTCCAGTAGCATTCTACTATCATCATCGTAAGCACATTACACTTTCTCAAATATTCATTTCCTTTACACAGGCACCATTTTATGGTACTCATTGATACCATTTCAGCTGTGTGCAGATGCAAACACTGCCGAAGAGGACAACCAGCGCCACTTTTTTTTGTCATTTCTCTTGATAAGTGGTGCATGGGAATCTACACCCTATATATGTAATCAACCACTGAGGTCAATACCCAAGGCTTTGAAAGTTGACAGTCAGTATAATCATTAGTCAAACTACTAATGTTTAGAGTATCTAAATTCTGATCATGTATGTTATTTTTTTGACCCAGTGACCCTGAAATTAGGTCAATGGTAGGACTATTACGACAAAATGATAAGGAGGCGGTGGGTACATTCCTATCAAATTTAGGGAAGGTCTGAACAAGAAGAAGAAGAAGAATGCGGGCAAAAAAATTGAAATTCACATTGGTGATAGGGGAGGTTAATTAACGAAACTTCATTAATCTTGCAGACGAGGTGAAGATAACGAAATAAAAATCAGGGGAAACTTGACTCTTTATTATAAATGCTTCTATTTATTAACTATTTACAACGTAGTTTCCTCTTTCATCTACAAATTACAAAGTAAAGAAAATGAATACATTTCGGAAAAATATGTAATTAAATAAATTTCTTTGTTTATTTCTCACTTTTAAACATACCTAGACGTAAACAAGTGTTTTTTTTATATCTTATAATTTTTTATATACTTTTCCCGTTTTAATGTATGGCACAAACCAACAGCAGACTAGTGGAAAAATAAAATCAATTTCAGATGAGACTTTTTTTTCTTTATATACATATACTAGAACTATATACAATTAAAAAAGAAAGTTATTTGTACAAATACTTCATCAAAGGTAGAACGTATTTTGACATCGAACTGCCAGATTTTCATTAGTTACAATTAGCTGGTAGTCATGGTTCTAAATGCATTTTTGTGATGTTATTCTTACAAAGATACAATCATAAGAATTACCATGACACAACACGTACCACTCGCGTCACTGAACGAAATAAGAATTGGAATTCTTAGAAAGTATCGTTAAAGAGTGAAAAGTCACTTATTTATCACATTATTCACGTAACTAGCAACTTTTCAAAGTAACAGACTTGGGAATGAAAAAAGGGGTTTTCATGTCGCTGTTCGATGCCAAAAAATCATACCTTACGCCTTCCAGAACATAACTCTTATTCAAAGAAAATAAATAGAATTACCTGACTAGGTCTGAATTACTTATTTTAAACTGATCTACATCATAATTATATAGCCGTATTCGATGGAATTTGCTCATTAACGTAAAATCATTGCACAGATCCGTAAAGTATCATAAAGCTAAATCATTCTAGCTGTACGTGGTGTTTCTCAACCTTAAGGAAAACGTTTTATTTCACAGTTTGCTATTAAAATGAACATTGAGAAACGATGGATAATTAGAACATTGAAATTACTTTAAAAAGAATTGTAATTATATAATTAGCTTATGCTTATCTAGCACTGATCAAGAATAGATCTATTTTCATTTCCAAAAGATGCGGGAAAGTGCATAGTTCCATGCCTCCTTTCCATGATAGATGGTTAAAAAGGTGAAATCAGACCTTCTTTTTCCCCGTCGAGGAGGACCTCGAATGGATCAGCAAGAGTGATGGTGGGTATGTCGTGAAACACATCGAGGCTGTCCTCCAGCAACCCGGAATCATCTGACAGTAGCTCCTCCAAATCACTGGTGCTTCCGAGCGACCCTCTGGATGTCGAAGGTGAGCAGGAAGCAGAAACGTCATTAGAGGTCGAGCAGTAAGACATGAGCTGAGTGAGTTGAGGAGCATATTGGGGTGTCATGTCGGTCTTGTAATGAAGTGACAAAGAGCTCGAGGATACGTTCACTGGAAGATTAGTGCTGTGGTTTTGACACATGCTGACCGGCACGGTGTAAGGTGTCGAAGCAGGTGACATCGCATGTTGAGAGAAACCCATAGAGGAACTGATCCCGTGGCAGGGGCCATCCTCCCGAGACTGAAGGGCGAACGTAGGATCGCTGTCGTCTCCTAAGACATCCGTCAGGGCTTGGATATAATCGACAGCCAGCCGAAGAGTCGTAATTTTGGTCATTGTTGAGGAGGCCGTGTGAACTTCCACAGCATCTGGAAGGACCTTCCGCAGGGACTCGAAGGCGCTGTTGATGGCTTTCATCCGATGTCTTTCGCGAGCGTTCGCCGTCTTTCTCCGATACTTTGACAGAGGCGCAGGTCTCGGCTTCGACTTTCCTGACCTCTTCGACACCTCCTGGAAGGGAAGGTCATGATGCAAGCGTTTGATAGCCGTCCGCGGTCGGAGGCCGTATTTCTCTCCTGAACGGCCACTGTCGCTCCCTATGTTATTGTTGCTGCTGTTGTTATTGTTATTGTCTGGAAAATGTTCCTTGTCGCTCGTCATCAGTTCTAAATTTTCCATCTTCGTTCTATACAGAAACGTCAGAACATTACCAGTCGTTTTGAAATCATATCAACGCTTGTATGCTCACACGCGCACACACATCTCTCGGTTCATTGGTGTTGTTTGTTCTTAAATGGCTGAGCTAGTTTTATGTATCACTTTTTGATTGTTGTCCGTGTGATCATCTCTTTCTGAAAGCTGTGAGACAATACAGCCAATTACCAGGTCCACTTTATCTATGATTAATAAAGAGTTTCTTTCCCTTTGGTCAAGACTGATCAGTTTTGCAGAGCGACTAAGCATGAAGGGTATAATCTTAAGTTCCATGAACACATCAAGAAAATATTCACGTTATAACGAGGTCAAAAACCATTCCAAAATCCAGATGAAATGACATGAGATTTTCTGAATTTGCATCACTTAGGTCTACATATCGCCACACACAACACCCACCGTTCATGTAACTGAAAACGTTCCTTCGAGCGAGTCCTTTGCGTCATAGATCCTCGGCAGGAGTTCGAGGGAATGTCAGACACACGGAAATAAAGACCTGAGCCGCTCGAGAGCGCAGTTGCTACTGTCGGGCATCGTCTTGGGCAGCCTGCACTATCTCTCCACACGTGCCCCGAGGGATGACGTCACATCCAATAGAAACCTTTCACGTTCGTCAGTTTTTGACGTCTTTTTACGTTTTCCAGTTAAGTGTGGAAGGAAATTGGCTCCCGAAGAGTGATAGCATTTTTTATTTTTATTTGTATTCTTTTTGCCGTATATCAAAACAGAAAGTTTAGATGGACCTTAAATAGTAATAGAAAAGGACCTCATCCTGCGGAGTGCGAATAGAAGGTATGGGGTTTGAAAGCATAGAAGACTATAACACATATTAATAAGACAGACCGGGCCGCCCTTAAGGATTCTTTTTTTTACTTTATCATAAATACAAATTACCATGGTTAAATGTTCGAGTGAGCTGTTAGTACATGAAGCCCTTGAAATTTATAACGTATACGACATCTAAAAGCAAGCGGCAATCTTTTATCACTATAAAATCAGAGTGGTACAAATACTCTTCCTTTAGCATAAGAAATAAGAAAGGCAGAGGCTACACGGTTACATTCTCTGCTTCATCGCAATGAGAAGGACAAGTACATACCACAGATTTTACTTAAAGAAAGAGGTGAACAATGCTGTTTCATTGTGATTTATGAAGGTGTAAAAGTAGGTCATATTTTTTTCGCTTCTTCAGCGAAACTACAAAGACAAGCAAAACTTTTCTGCGCTGAGGAAATCAGAGAGAATTCACAACAATGCTTCAGTTGTTTTTATGGTGACCGAACGGAAAATGTTATTACCTCTTTTTATGAAGTGTTTAACAAACCGAAAATGTCTACAACGCTGTTTTTCGTGTCTTGAGGGTGATTAGGCAGAACTCTTTCTATTCTCAGTATTATCATGCATAAACATCACAATGCTTATATATATATATATATATATTATATATATATATATATATATATATATATATAGATATATATATAGATATATATATATATATATATGAAATATAGATATATAACTCTATATATATATTATATATATATACTATATATATATATATGAGTATGAATTACACATACACACATGTGTGTGTGTCACACCACACACACACACACACACACACACACACACATATATATATATATATATATATATATATATATATATATATATATATATATCTATATATATACATATATATATATATATATATATATATATATATATATATATATCTATTTATATATCTATATATATATCTATATATATATATATATATATATATATATACTATATATATATATATATATTATATATATATTATAGATATATATATATAGATATATATATATATAATTATATATAAATATATATATATATATATATATATATATATATATTGTCATGTTAAATTAAGTTATTTCATTGTTTATAAATAAATTCGGCCTTCGGCGGGAGTAATTGCTAACTGCCCTTTTCATAAGAGTGCTGCGATAATCTTCGCCCCTCCGCCTTCGTTAATTAGTGAATGGCCATTAACTCTTTTGTTTATTTTTTTTTTTCTCTTCAAGTGTTTGGGTTTTTAGTGAGAACCGTGGACGAGACTACTGCTGCCTGGAATGAGGAGTTCGGACCCTACCTTGATCTCAGACGTGGATCCTAATTTAGCAGCCGTTGATGGACACCTCTCCTTTGAGCCACTCGTGGTAAATTGCACACTTCTTTGTATCACGGCCTACGTATGCAGGGGTATTGTCACCTGCGATAGCCGCCTCGCTTGTTACCTCCTGCAAGTGTATGTGTCACTTGCGACCTTCGCTTTGCGTTAATTTTCCCGCCTGAGGATCCCGCGGGAAGACGGTGCCGTCGTTCCGTCCCGGCAATGTTGGAGGTACTATTGCTTTGATCAAAGAGCGTCATCACTACTGCTACGCTGCTCGTCTGCGGACCAAGAGTCCGTTAGGAGGAACGTAGGGAGTCATTACCCAGGTAAAGTTACGATCTTTTGATTATCGTTATGGATACGCCCAGCCCGTTTACCTGGTGTTAATGATTCTCCCTCTGATGCTGATGAACGTTCAACCCCTCGCTGTTGTCTAATCCATATATGGATAAGTACTGTTACAAGTTATCTCACGGATAGTTAATGCAGTGTTGAGATATATATATATGTATCTATAAATTATGACCCTCAACATAATTCTTTTAGGAAATGTATTTAAGTATTCATGCATGTGGTTTAATGTGATAGGCGCATTTGTATA